>NC_139513.1:19172314-19257624 GCF_947247035.1 Vipera ursinii
TTATTTATTTAATTTATTTATTTTGATCCCATTTATATCCCGCCCTTCTCCAAAGACTCAGGGCGGCTTACAATTTAAAGCACAAACCAATGTGCTTAGCAATAGCCTTCATTCTATGTATGTGCCTGCTTATTAGGGCTTTCGCCCCCCCCCCCACAAGCGGCATTATTACAAAGTCAGCTTAATTGCCCCCAACAATCTGGGTCCTCATTTTACCTACCTGGGAAGGATGGAAGGCTGAGTCAACCTTGAGACTGGTGGGATGCGAACCTGCACTAATTGCAGGCAGCTGGTGTTACTTAAGGAGGCATTAGCCCACTGCTCCACCAAGGCTCTGAGTTTGGCTGTTTGCATGCAGATGTTGCATTACCCACCTAGGTACCATCATCAGTAATATCATCATCAACTGACACTGATGATGGTACATAGTTGGGCACCGAAATGTCTGCAAGAAAACAACTTTAAGCTCAGAGAACCACCCCACAGTTCAACCCTGTGACATAGCTATTCTCTTCTACTGGAAAGTTGAGATATCTTTGTGACCAACTAAATCCATGGCAGATTGATGCTGGCTGTTTTCTTGTCATCTCCAGAAATGACAGGAAAAGAGGGAGGCCATTTTTCCTGACAGCAATGCCACGTTTACCAATAAAGATGAAAATACTTGTAGCTCAGACTTGAAAGGAGTTCTCTGAGCTTGGATGGTTTCTTGCAGACATTTCATTACCCAAACTAGGTAACAAGCACTGTTAATCCATAACAAGTAGTTCAAGCACTGATGAGGTTATCTAGTTTGGGTAATGAAACGTCTGCAAGAAAACAACCAAGCTCAGAGAGCACCAAGGGCGGCTCCTCAATGCAATGTTTTTACAGTAGAAAAAGAAAATTGAGGATCTCTGTTTCTTTCTCCCCTTGGTAGGAGGAGAAATCAGGATACAGATAAAGAGACGGATTGACCATGAATTATACAACATTCGAGCCAAGACAGCTCAGGGCATCCAAGAATTCTACGACTACGATATCTCCCTCATTGAATTGGAGAAACCTGTGTCCTTCGGGGGACGAATCAGGTATCGTGTCTCTTTGTCAGGGTTTTAAAGTTCACCTGATTTGTTCAGAAACATTCATTGGTTGACACTAATTATGCTCTCTGCACATCCCAACGGAAGCCTAAAGGAATTCGCAGGCTCTTCCACTGGAAACTCATTCGCATTACGCTATTACAGGTAGTTCTCATTTAGCCGGCAACTTGGTCATTAAGTGAAGCAGTTGCTAAATAGTACTGCCACTGCACTTGTAGAAGCAGTAGTAGTTTATTGATTGATCAAAAGAATAGAATAATAAGTTTGTCACTTTAAATGTACACTGATCAGCATGCGTTAAAATGAGATTTCATTGCATACAGCTCTCAAAGGGTAACCACTTCCAATATACACTGCATAAACATAACCAAAAAACCCCATCAATTTTCCATATACCCTCAAACACACACGTGTGGCCCAGAGAAACAACACTGTCTATTTTGGATGTATACATATACATGGCAAGAAAAGGGAATTTTGCGAGTTTACCAGACGGATGGCATAGGGAACAAAGCTATTACAGAATCTAGTAGTCCTGCTATAAATACTTCGAAACCTCCTCCCAGAGGGGAGCAACAGAAACAGACTGTAAAGTGGGGGGGTCTCTAACAATCATCGAGGTCTAAGTATGTAGCGCTTATAAGCAGTATCCTGAATAATGACTTCCTCTATTATTTCTCAGTTCTCCTTACCACACTTTATCTGAGGCACTGCTGCCACCAAACCAGACAGTGATGCAGTTTGTTAAGATGCTCTCAATCGTGCCTCCGTAAAAAGTGGCCAGGTCAGAAGGAGAAAGATGTGCTCTCCTCAACCGATGTAAGAAATGCAAACACTGGTTTCCACGCTTCACTAAAGATGACGTGTGGGGAGACCAAGTCAGATTGTTAGTTATCTGCACCCCCAGATATTTAATACTGTTGACCAACTCCACAGCTTGATGCAGAGTAGAATATGGCTACGCTGGCTCTTTCTAAAATCTACAATGATTGCTAAATAGTGCTGCAACGATGCTTGTAAGAAATAGTAGTAGTTCATTGATCGGTCCTGTGACGTGATCAACAAAATAAAACACAGTAAAGGTAAAGGTAAACGTTCCCCCGCACATGTGTGCTAGTCGTTTCCAACTCTAGGGGCCGGTGCTCATATCCATTTCAAAGCTGAAGAGCCAGCACTTGTCCGAGGACGTCTCCAAAGGCGTACATAACGCTTCCCACCGTAGTGGCCCCTATTTTTCTACTTGCACTTTTACGTGCTTTCGAACTGCTAGGTTGGCAGAAGCTGGGACGAGTAACAGGAGCTCACTCTGTTACACGGCACTCGGGATTCGATCCGCCAAACTGCCGACCATCTGATCAACAAGCTCAGCGCCCTAACCCACTGAGCCACCGCGTCCCTTTTGCCACCGTGTCCCTTTTAAAACACAGTACATAGTCTGATTTTGGAATAAGATAGATAGGAGGAAATGCAAGTGTGTTAATACTTGAGTAAAGTATTAAAGTAAGTAGAATACAAATGTGTTACTACTTAGGGTTTTGTTTTTGTTGTTGTTGTTTTTGCTTTACAGACCTGAAAAGGTCATAAATGAGAGGACTGGTAGCAAAGTTACTTTTTCATCGCTGTGGTAACTGTGGATGGTCCCTGTGCAAGGCAGTCACTAAACGAGAGTGATGAATGAGGCTTAATGTTTTTGTGACCACCTGGCTTTCTACGTTTATTACAACCAATGCTTTTGCTCTCGTGTTGACTGTTGGTTACCGAGAGGTTTCCCTTCTATTTTTATTGCAATTAAGGACAGAGAAAGCCCCTTTTAAGTAAACCAACAGGTACAGGTTTTGGCAGTGGATGCAGTGGATTATGTATCCCAGACAAGAAGAGTGGCCAGTCAAGGGCCACCTGGCCACAGCCCTCTGTCGTGGCCCACCGAATCCCCTTGGAGTGCCCCTTGGAATTTTGCTGACCTCGTCGCTAATTTCCCATTACAAATGTCCAAAGCTGGAAATTTCCAGGTGGCCCTACCCAATTTGAATTGCGATCCTGTCTTCCTTTGTTCCTCTTGTTACCTGCCCACCTTTCTGGGACACTCCCCCCCCCCCCGGGATTTCTCCCGATGGCCATTAAATCAGATAGGTCCATCTTTTCTTTCTAGGCCAATCTGCCTACCTTGCACCGAAGGGGCCAGCAGAGCCATGAAGAAAAAGCCTGGAACGACGACATGCAGAGATCACGGTAAGGACACCCGTCTTCTCCATACTTTGCACCAAGCTCCATTAGACTCTGGTTGAGCCAGGCCAGTCTCGTGACCAAGATGTCGGACGGGTTGAGGTCCACTCCGTGAAACTATTGTTTTAGCTCGGGCTCCTATTTAATTCTTTTTGTTCACCGCCCTGAGTCCTTCGGGAGAAGGGCGGTATACAAATATAATAAATACTAAATACTAAACTAGACGTAGCTCAGCCTATCTCATGCAGCTTTCGCAGTCAGGGAAAAAGGTGAAGGAGAAAGCCTTATCTCTGCCACTTTGAGCTGCTGAAGGACAAGATAAGACATCATTTTTATTTATTTTATTTATTTTATCAGTCATAATAAAAGAAGTAAAAATGATGGTGAAAGAAGTGACTTATGGCCGTTTTTCATCCTTTTAACATTCCTCCCAAAAACACCCTATGCCTGTCCCCCTGGGGCCGTTCTGTCAATATCAGTTCCTCATTTTTACAAAATGCTTTCCTTCATTTTTTCCATTTTTGGAAATCTATTACTTTCAGTTCCTCTCGGTTTCTCAATTGTTGCAAATCTGTCACATTTGGTTTGTTAGGCTTCATTTTACTTTTATTTTTAATATTGCACTCATTTCCCCCACATGAATAGTTCCCCAAAGATGCAGTTACTGATTGCAATTTTGTGAGATACACCCATTTTTCGCAACCCCTTTCCCCCCCCCCTCAGTTCATTATTTCCGTGCATCATTCTCATGAATGTGTGTGTTCTGTGGCTCTGATTGTTCTATTCAAACCTGGAAATTGAAGCTAGCCCCATTTCACTTTCTTTGTTCATTTGAACATTTGACATATGTTCTTATTAAAATGCACTTGCTTCTCATCTCAAAGTAACAGTGAACGGTCTGCTAACATCTGGTCTTCAATCTGCGTTAAATAATATTTGCAAAAGGTACAAAAAAGTTCAAGTGCATTGAAAAAAAGAGAACATACATGTTAGGAAGCATGACATTGATTGATTGATTGATTGATTGATTGATTGATTGATTGATGAGATATGGCTGTCCATCTTGTGTGCCATAACTCTGAGTGGTATACTCTACACCAAGAACAATAGGAATATTGAAGAAACCATTAAAACCAGCATCAAAGAAACAACTCCGGTTCCCTAAACCAGGGGTAGGCAACCTTGGCTCTTTTATGACTGGCTAGGAATTCTGGGAGTTGAAGTCCACGAGTCATTAAAGAGCCAAGATTGCCTACCCCTGCCCTAAACCAACACACCCTGTTTCTTAATCTCCAGAACTTTAAGATGTATGGACTTTAGCGTTCAGATTTAACCAGCCAGAATGCTGGCTGAGGAATTCTGGGAATTGAAGTCCACACATTTATTTATTTATTTATTTATTGAATTTCTATACCGCCCTTCTCCCGAAGGATTCAGGGCGGTGTACAGGGCAATAAAAGCACTACAAAAGTTACAAAAGTTAAAAGTAAAATTAAATTAATGAAGCCCTTACAATAAATAATTAAAAATACCCCAAACCCTTAAACCAGGCCGGCCTGTTCAAATAAATAGGTTTTCAGATCTTAGACTTGCTGAGGTAGAGAAACACTGCTCCAGGCACTGGGTCAATGTCTGACGTGCCCAACCAGAGACAGAGATACAGTATATTGTTGAGTGTCAATTGCCAGCATCACCCATATATTGATGATACTGTACCCTCTTAACACCAAATGACCTCTCCCAGCAATTTCATGTAGATGTTAAACAGGAACTGGGAGAATCGCAATCCCTGAAGCCTGAAGCACTCCACAAAAAAGGGACGTAGGGTTGAACCTGCCCCCCCGCTCCTCCCCAATATTTAGAAATATTGAGTATTGGGGAAATGACTACAAGCTATTCTCAAGAAAACTAAGGGCAAAAAGATTGAGGAATATTTTAATGCTTTATTTTTTTATAAAAAAAATCAATTGGAAAACCCCCCATATCCTGCCTCAGCTTATCCAGACCCGGTCACTGACCAATTTAGACTGGTCAGCACATCCTTATCTTTGCGGTTCTAATGTGAGAGATTCTGAGGAAATTGGGAGGTTAAAACCTTTGCTATTTCAGAGGAAGGATGAAGAAATAGTTCGGAACAAATATTATAAAGAAATTCCACATGCTGAGTTCACATTTCTTGGCACGCTTACAAACAACCCAGCCCAGTTTCATTAGAACATTTATTTTTTTTAAAAAAAAATAGAAAACAAATCTTGTAACGGGTTTTTTTCAAGAACAAAACAAAACGAGCAGTTCCTTCAGAAGAGGAAATTGCTCCACTCTAGGTGGCTGCCTTTCACCATTCCATTTTCTGAGGGGACAGAATGAAAACCATCCTTCCCAATCTTTTATTGGTCACGTTTCTTGCTCTTTCTGTTCAGAAACAGCAAAAGCGTTCAATTATTTTTGTTTGAGGATGGGTCTTCCTTGCTGTAACCTCTTAGGTTTCCTGACCATAATTATTCATCTGTCTAAACCAGGATGTCCAATCTTGGCAACTTTACGATGTAATAATAATAATAATAAAGTTGGAAGGGACCTTGGAGGTCATCTAGTCCAACCTCCTGCTCAGTCAGCAAACCCTATACCATTTCAGACAAACGGCTGTCCTGTCTCTTCTTAAAAACCTCCAGTGTTGGAGCATTCACCACCTCTGGAGGCAGGTTGTTCCACTGGTTAATTGTTCTGTCAGGAAGTTTCTCCTTAGTTCTAGGTTGCTTCTCTCCTTGACTGGTTTCCATCCGTTGCTTCTTGTCCTGCCTTCAGGTGCTCTGGAGAATAGCTTGACTCCCTCTTCTTTGTGGCGGCCCCTGAGATATTGGAACACTGCTATCATGTCCCCCCTCTTCCTTCTCTTCATTAAATTAGACATACCCAATTCCAGCAACCCTTCTTTATGTGTTTTTTTTTGCTGGCTGAGGAAATTCTGGGAGGTGAACCCAAAGAAACTTTTCCAAAAGATAACTGGAATTTTTCTTTCTTTCTTTTTTTTGAAAAAGCACCTTTGAGAGAACAATGACCTGATGACTGAGAATCTCCACAGACATCTCGGAGGTTAAGTCTACATGACTCTCATGTGTAGACTTCAAGTCCCAGAATTCTTCACTCAGCCATGCTGGCTGGGGAATTCTGGGAGTTGAAGTACACAAGTCTTAAAGTTGCAAAGGTTGGACACTCCTGATCTAAACCCATAATTATATGTCCCTTTCTGCTCCACAGAACTCGAGCTTCTGAGTTTTGAGAAGGTGCCTGCCGAGTTCATCTCCTTGGACCACAAGAGAATGAATGTGCAGATCAAGACCAAAAGAAGTGTGAGTATTTAGCTCCCTGCTCAGGGATTCTGGGTAATGAGAGTCTGAAAGAGAAGAGGAAAGAATGGTGGAAAAATCTCTTAAAGAAGATGAATGGGGGGATGTTAATTTGCCTTCCCCTTGAAAAAAACAAAAAGATAATTTTAAAGCATATTATTTATTGGTCAAACAAAATTACAAATTTGAACAAAAAAAAAATGAAGAAAAACTAAAATGTCACAGGGACGATAGGTACGCCCCCTTAGGAACTCTTAAATATTGGATGAGAAGTTAAATTGGAATTAAAACTGGGCAAGTTAGTAGCTGAGACAACTGAAATGGGTAAGATATTCCAGACTTGGATAACTATTAACAAAGATCGAATTTTTTACAGTCAAGTTTATTTTTTTGTGATAATGTTGTTACACTCTTGTAAAAACCCATGCAGGGGTACTCTATGCTTCGTTGTATTCTAGATTTTGCAGGCTATGGGGAAAGTAGAAGTAGAATGCTCCATCCTTTTCATCCAGTGAAACCAACCAATTGTTCTCTACAAATGTCACACATACACACCCACGCTCTCCAACTTATTCAGGGAGCAACCTCACAGGAGAGAAAGCAGAGAAGCTTTTTTTTTTTTTTTTGGTCTCTGTCCAAGTTCACTTTTTTTTTCTGAATCCCACCAAAGCTGATTATGAAACCAAACCAAGAGTTGTGGGTTTTTGAGATGCGGATCTGGCTAAAGAAAAAGTTAACAGCATTGGTATTGTGTGAATAATGTACATGTATACGATTGAGGGACGCGGTGGCTCAGTGGGTTAGGACGCTGAGCTTGTCGATCAGAAGGTCAGCAGTTTAGCGGGTCGAATCCCGAGTGCCGCGTAGCTGAGTGAGCGCCTGTTACTCATCCCAGCTTCTGCCAACCTAGCAGTTCGAAAGCACGTAAAAATGCAAGTAGAAAAATAGGGACCACCACGGTGGGAAGGTAACAGCGTTCCGTGCGCCTTTGGCGTCTAGTCATGCCGGACACATGACCACGGAGACGTCCTCAGACAAGCGCTGGCTCTTTGGCTTTGAAACGGAGATGAGCACCGGCCCCTAGAGTTGGAAACGACTAGCACGCATGGGAACCTTTACCTTTACCTTTATACGATTGAGAGGAACGGAGAAAAATATAAATACATATATTAGTTATAGCCGTGTTTCTTAATCTTGGCATCTTTAAGATGGGTGGACTTCAACTCCTACAACTCTGGGAGTTGAAGTCTACCAGTCTTAAAGTTGCCAAGGGTGAAAAAGACTGAGCTAAAGTGACTGTGAGCCTTTCCTCTTTGCATAAACATATTCGGGAAATTTCATTTTTTCTGTCCCCGTGACACTGCATTCACTTCATCCCAGGCCTATTTGTACGATAGGCTTAAACCAAGTAATCTCTCCCCTCTTCAAGCTGACAGCACTGAAAAGACAGCCTGCAGCTAAATAAGATTTGTTAGGCTGTGTTGCTTTACCTTGATTTAGAAACGCAGGACTCAGAAAAGGCAGGAAAACAATAGGCCACAGGAAGGATAGATTTACGTTGATCGTTTTCCCTGAGGCAGAGTTGGGAGAACTCGGCAATGAGGAAATGCCATTAGTGAGGAACTTGTAGTGGGAAAAGGCTCTGAGGCTGATGGATGGTCTGTCACCAACCACCCGTCCTTTTGAAATTTCCAGCCAGCATTTCCATCCCCAGGTTCAAAGCATCAACCATCTTTCTATCTTTGCTTCTTCAGAATCCAACACCTGGCTTCCGTCGCAGGTCCCTAGGGGGAAAAACAACAACACATAGCTGAATCTTAGCTTATTATATTTTAATTTGGGCACACAATGACTATGGAGATTCTCCATCATCCAGGTCATGGTTGTCTCAAGGTTTCCTTTTTCCAAAAGGCAACTGGACTTTCTTGGGGTTTCCCCCCCCCTTTGAAAAACATTTCGTTTCTCATCCAAGAAGCTTCTTCAGTTCTAAAGTCTCATCTCATCTCTAACTCAACTCTGCCTGGGGATGAGAAGCAAAACATTTTCAAAGGAAAAAGAAAATCGAGTAAGTCCAGTGGCCTTTTGGAAAAAAAAAGGCCCTTTGGGGATCATTTGGACACAGATTTTAAACCAACCCAGACATGGTAAAACCGGAGCACTTACCCTCTTTTCTGCTTCGCAGCTAACAACAAAAGAAAACAGGCTGTTTTCATCCTGCCTTAGGCACAAAGTCGGCTGGGTGACCTTCAGCCAGTATCTTCCATTCAGCCCTAGGAATGAGGCAATGGCAAGCCACTTTTGAAAAGTCTTACCAAGATACGTTAACTGTAGGGCAGTATCAGTAGGACTTTCTTTGTTTTTTCGTTGAAGACTGTTATGTATGCAGGCACCTGCATAGCAACAGCCACCAGGGGGCGTTGGCCTGGACGGTTTTGGCGGGAAACCCAGTTTCAGCGGGAAACCTAGGGCCAACCCCATTGGCTGTCCGCCTACCTGGCTAGGTATTTAAGGAGGCCAGGTAGCCCTCATTCCCCAGTTCACTACCCCCCCTCCAATAAAGAGCTGAACTCACACACCGGCTGGCGTCTCTTCCTTGCGTCGGACCCACTACACTATAGTGGCGACGAAGGTGGGATTGCTGCCGACCAAGAGCTGAAGTCACTGGGGAAACGCTCCGCAAGCTGAAGAGAAAGGCATTTTTCCTTCCTTCTCCTCCACGACCGCCAGCCAACTGGACCGCGCCGGTCACCGCATCCGCAACCGAAACCGTCCAGGCCAACACCCCCTGGTGGCTGTTGCTATGCAGGTGCCTGCATACATAACAAAGACATTTCGCTTCTCATTCGCGAAGCTCCTTCAGTTCTGACTGAAGCTTCTTGGCTGAGAAGTGAAATGTCTTCAAGGAAAAACAAAGAAAATCCAGTTGCCTCTTGAAAAAAAAAACCCCACCTTTGGATGAGTGAAAATCTCCGTAGACCCGAAGGGCAGTATTCCTCAACCTTGGCAACTTTAAGACACGTGGACCTCAACTCCCAGAATTCCCTAGCCCAGGGGTTGGCAACCTTGGCTCTTTTATAACTTGTGGACTTCAACTCCCATAATTCCTGAGCCAGCACAGCTGGCTCAGGAATTCTGGGAGTTGAAGTCCACGAGTCATAAAAGAGCCAGGGTTGCCTACCCCTGCCCTAGCCAGTAGCAATAATGGCTTTGGAATTCTGGGTGTTGAAGTCCACACATCTTAAAGTTGCCAAGTTTGAGAAACAACCTTGCTGTAGGGACTAGTCAAGGCAGTCACCAGTATTCAAAACCTGATTTGAAGTCAACGCACAAGAATGGGTGGCGAGCCCTTGATGCAATGGCCCAATTCGCTACTCCAGTAACCGATCTGTTGTTAACCTGTTCTTTCTTGCAGCGTCCCACATGTGTTTCTGGAGCTATTCAGAAGATATATTCCAATGTGTCCAATGTTGACGAAGTGGTGACCGACAGGTTTCTGTGCAGTGGAGAAGAGAAGTCGTTGGAAGCATACACTTGCAAAGGTGAATTTTACCTGCCAAGGAGGTGTGATTGTATCCCCATTGTGTGTATAATGTCAAAGAAGGAGGGTTGAATTCTGGCCAAGCTGTGCCATCTATGTTGGAGTCACTAGATAAGGAGTGCTTTGTACCATTTCCGCTCGCCAATTGTTTAGAAAAATGGGTAACCCTTGACTTAACGACCAGTCACTAACAACCCTTTGAAGTTATAATGGACTTTTGAAAAGCTACCTGGGACTCATCCTCAAAGTCATAACTGCTGTACACTACTCCCATTTTTCCACCCCCAGTCACATGATTGCATTTGGGGCGCTTGGCAACTGGATCGTATTTATGACCAGTTGCAGTGTTCTGTGGTGGCATGATGCCATGTGTGACTTTTTGGGATACACCGGATTCATTTAATGACCTTGTGGGTCCCTTAACAATCACACGATTCACTTAACAACTGCAATGACTCGCAAAAACGGTTGTAAAAGCAAGTCCAGTCACATGGTGTCTTGACTTAACAACCGCCAACAACTTATAACCTACGTTCCAGCCTCCATTATGATTGTAAGTTGTAGTTTGAGGCTGTGCTGCATCTTCATGGCTGTTCTGATGACCTCATAAGCCAATCGGTGATCCCTTCAACTACCCATTAAATAGAACCAGGAACAGGATGATGAATTTTGGATGTGAGAATATGGACGTAAGCCAGCGTTTCTTAACCTCGGCAAGGTGAAGATGTCTGGACTTCAGTTCCCGGAATTCCCCATCTAGCATGGATGGCTAGGAAATTCTGGAAGTTGAAGTCCAGACATCTTCTCCTTGCCAAGATTGAGAGACGCTGATATAAGCAATATCCTGCGGGATTAAATCCCTTGCCCATCTAGCCAGCAGTTTGTTTTCACAGTGGCCCACCAACTGGCTAGTCTCCAACTAGTCACCAACTGACCACTAGTCTTCCAGCAGGTGGCCTTCAGAGGCAGTCCCACAGCCATCCAGGCTAATAGCCGCCGATCCTAAAGATGGGGTCAAGGCCCAATCAGTGGGATGATGAAGCACAGAGATTCTACAGAGCTGCACCAGAGCAGATGGCAAGTCAACTTTGCCTCCGGCTGAAATAAACTAGCGCAGAGCTGGGTGGGTGGGTAGGGAGGGAGACAAGTTACATAATTTTATTCTCTCTCTCTCTTTTTTTTTTAAAAGGACATTTAAGGAGTGGGGAGGAAAGATTGGATGCATCACATTGCTGGTCCCAGCTGGGCAAATATTTTCTAATAACAGAGGTCTTTCAGTCCAGGCTATTTCCTTACATGCTGAATCAACTTATTTATATTATGGCAACTTTTATTTGTAGTACGGGGACGACAGAGAATGAGGTGGCTGGATGGAGTCACTGAAGCTGTAGGCGTGAGCTTAGATGGACTCCAGAAGATGGTAGAGGACAGGAAGGCCTGGAGGAACATTGTCCATAGGGTCGCGATGGGTCGGACACGACTTCGCAACTAACAACAACAACAACCCTTTTCCTCCTTCTCTAAATTTTCTTGGTTCAGTGCCTTGTAGGTTTCAGACACCCAAAGGATGAGATGGGGGTTAGGAATAATGTACATTTCCTGCTGCCCAAGTAGGCATTTTGTGGGCCAGTTTGGTATAGTGTTTCAAGGCACCAGATTAGAAGCCAGAGGGCCATGAGTTCTGGTCCCCGTTTAGATATAGAAGTTTATTGGATCGTATTTTGAGGCAATCGGTCGCTAGACTGGGAAGTCAAAAAATATCTGTCTACCAACCCACATGTATCAGCATGGAACATGATGATCCATAGCCCAATCCTTCATCCAACAGTGCATTGATGAATGAGGAGGAGGAGGAATTGCACAATGCTTCTTCCATGGAACAGCTGGATACCAGCTGACGTAGTTTTGCATCTTGATGACCCAGAATAGTTTGCTGTTTGGCTTTATCAACCATAAGATACCAATTGGCATTTCGGATGAAGCAAGTAGGAGCAACTCTGCCATGTTTAACACAGAGGGGAGAATTCTAAGAAGTATGATCTTCACGAGATAATCTGTCCTCTTTTAAAAATAAACCTGTCCAAGGCTAGTGAGAAATAAACAATTAACTTTAAATAAACAATTCCAGATTAGGCCAAGGCATTAGGTCGGTAGGTTTAGACATTCTCTGTCTTCGGTCTACCCAGATGTAAAGATACATCTCTGATCAGGAGAAAGAAAGAAACCTGTTATTGTTCATCTAAGGGGTTAAGTTTTGGGCAGTTTTGCAAGGCCTGAAGTTTTGAACTTTTCCCTCCTGGAGGTGGCAAGAAGCGGTGAAGCTTGTCCTCTGTTTAATCTCCCTTCTCCCACTTTTTGCAGGTGAATCTGGAGGATCGCTCTTCGTGGAAAGGAGAGAAAGACATTTTCAGGTAATGAATTATGTGCTGGATTCGAATGTGGCACGTGCAGTGGCTGACATTAGTTGGTCAAAGCTCTTTTCATCTGGGCTCTGCCCAGTCCTCCCGATGATCCTACCTGTTCCTAAGCCAGGGTTTTCTGAAATTTGTGATTTATTGCACTAAGCTAGAGTGGTACGACTTGACCACGATGGTTAGAACTTAGTTCAGTATGTGAACTTAGGCAAAGTCCTGCAGTCGTTCAGGGAAGCGATGGTAGGGGCGGTGATTAGAACCTCGTGGTGGGGATGGACGCTTGCTCACACTTTAGATACTCTGAGAAAAGTTGAGATACTCTGCATGAGAAAAGGCAAGATTCCTCAGGGTGAGGGTTAGAAAATCTTCCCAACAAGCAGAAAGCCCTGCTCAAGAGTGAAGACCCTGGAATGGAAGAAGTTGACTCCCGTTTCTTGGATGTTTTTTTTTTAATCCCATTTATATCCCGCCCTTCTCCGAAGACAGGGCGGCTTACAATCTAAAGCACAAATCAATGTGCTTAGCAATAGCCTTCATTCTATGTATATGCCTGCTTATTAGGGCTTTCGCCCCCCCCCAAGCAGCATTATTACAAAGTCAGCTTATTGCCCCCAACAATCTGGGTCCTCATTTTACCTACCTCGGAAGGATGGAAGGCTGAGTGAACCTTGAGCCTGGTGGGACTCGAACCTGCACTAATTGCAGGCAGCTGGTGTTACTTAAGGAGGCATTAGCCCACTGCTTCACCAAGGCTCTGGATGTGTTCCAGCAGAGGCCAGAGTGCCTTCTGTTGGGTCTGCTCTACTTGGATTCTTGCAGTAAGCAGAAGGATGGGCTCGTGGTTGTGTGATCTTGTTTTCCAAAACAGCCTCTCTCTCTCCCCCCCCCGCTTTTTTTATTTAACCTTCTTAATTTTCCTGCAGATACGTCCCACTTGCTCTTCTTTTATGCTTTAAAATGTTTTAATTTAAAGTAGCTCAGGAAGGCAGAAGTTAGAATAGCAATGGTCAGCCAACACGTGTGGTTGCGGAAATAAGAATAAACCAAGAGTATTGTACGGGTGACTCATTGCAGTCGCCACAGGCTTGGTGCTACGCGTTGGCCATGTTGTGATTCAGGGTCAGCCTGTGGGTTCGGCAGTTGGGTCGGACGACTCAGAGGAGGAGGAGGAGGGGGGTGTTGAAGAGCTTGATGAGAGCCCCCAGCCAGGCCCCTCTCATCTGGTCACGACGCAGACCCAGCTGTGTGAGCCTGACAGCGTGGATGAAGATGACCCACAGCTGGCCCTGTTCAAGGACGCCCGACGCAGGAGGCAGTCAATCACGAGTAAACAGAGGAAGGCAATGGGGCTCCTCGGAAGGAGGCAGAGAGAAGCCACGCCCTGAACTGTATTTAAGGGGGAATGCGTGGGAGGGCTGGTTTGCTGAAGGCAACCCCTTGAATAGTTCCTGTTTCATAGCTCCTGTTTCATGGTTGGTGTCTGTTTTATTATAATAAATTTGGCAGGCTTTATTCCAGCCTCTTGCCGTTTGTAAAGGGGTTGTCCCTGCCTTTTCTACAGGGCCGGTAGCAGGCTGGTACAGAACAGGCCACTGTACAACACGGAGAGTAAATGCAAGTGTGTATCTGGAGGAGGCTACCAAGTACCACATAGGCAGCGGTGGGATTCAAATATGTGAACAACTGGTTCTCTCTGTGGATGCTGCTTCCGGAACTCCATTCTGGGCCTGGGCAATAAAAAATTAGCTACAGGTGCTGCCAAAGTGGTGTGAACCGGCTGAATCCCACCACTGTACGTAGGCCAGCAATCTCCAAAGTTGGCCAATTTAAGACTTGTGGACTTCAACTCCCAGAATTCCTCAGCTGGCTGAGGAATTCTGGGAGTTGTAGTCCACAAGTCTTAAAGAGGCCAAATTTGGAGACCCTGACCCTTGGCTATGTTTTAGAGATGAGGCCAAATGAAAAAGTCTCTGCAAGGATCCTCTGGCATGCAGGCATTTCAACCCTGCTTCTATTACCACATATATTCAATTAGTAAGAATCTGTGGGGAAGCAAAGGGACAAGTCATGCAAAGTTCATTGTGACATCACAATCAGAACCGCCTTGGACACATAGCACATGGTGTGATGGTATGGTGAAAGAATAAATAGCAATAGCATATATCGCATCATACTGCTTTACAGCCCTGTGTAAGCAGCTTACAGAGTCAGCATATTGCCCCCAACAATCTGGGTCCTCATTTTACTGACCTCGGAAGGATGGAAAGCTGAGTCAACCTTGAGCCAGTCAGGATCAAACTCCTGACAGTGGATAGAGTTAGCCTGCAATACTTTATTCTAACCACTACGCCATCACGGCTCTTGCATATAACATCATGATGTGCATTTTGACATCATGCATATGAACAACCACCAATGGAAAATGGAAGCTTCCTTGTTTACAGCCACCCCAGGTGAAGGGCAAGAAATGATGAGATTTAGGTTGGCCAAGAGCATTAATAATCACAATTTGTGACTCACTGGATCTCATCCAGGTTATCTAGTTTATTATTTACAATTCCTTTGTCTTTCCCGATAGGTGGGTGTGATCAGCTGGGGTACGTATGATCCATGTGTGCGGAAGAAGAAAAACGACAATGGGGAGATGATACGAGATCAACCAAGCAAAGGAGACAAACCACGAGATTTCTACATCAGCCTCTTTCAAGTGCAGGATTGGTTAAGAAAACATCTGGACAAGTCCTTGAGATTCATTCCCATGCAGTGAACTTCTAGTATTTGCTCTTAACCAGAACTTAGTACAGTATTTGCCAAGCTAGCAATCAGCATAATAATGATTAAAAATTACCTTGATGACATCTGGCGATTGAAATACTGATATTTGCAGCAATCAGCATAATAATGATTAAAAATTACCTTGATGACATCTGGCGATTGAAATACTGATATTTGCAGCAGAAGGATCCAAATTTGGTCCAAAGTTCATCATGTCAGAGCCTTCAATTCCTTCCACAGACCTTGCAAAAATGCCAATCAGCTGAAAATAAAATAAAAATAAGCCAGTGGTTTCTTTCACACTATACTGTATATTATGCACCTTTGCTTGTCTTCCAAAATCCTTTGGTGATATTTATTCGAAAGTTAATCCTAGCTTTCTACTGTTGATTAAGACAATGGCAATTAAAAGCTTTTTCCTTGTTCTTTCCCCCCCACCCCGTGTTTGTTACGACTTCTTACAGAGCATGGCAACAGGAATACTGTTAAATAAACTGCCAGTAGAATAGCATATCTCATTTGACTCTTAATATAAATTCTTGTTCGCCTAGATTGAATTTCGGTGCGTAGGCCTTTGTGTGAGAAAAGAAAGGTATTTGAGCAAACAAATGAATCAGGAATTCATCATAAGCGGCCGTTAGAAATCACCAGGAAGTAAATCAAAGCACTTTTAAATTAAAAGAATCCTGTTTCCTGTTTCAAACAGGATGCTTTTGATTCGAAATATTGAAGTGCCAGGAATGGCTTGCTACCTCTATCCAAATTAGACTCTATGATGTCCATGGGAGGGGCAGGTCTTAGGACTGTGAGGTTGTGGCTGCCATCTGAACTTGTTGGACACACACATACACACACAACACCTGAATGCCCTTGTTTAGTATCATAATTACATTTTAAATTTGGACGTCATTTGGAAAAGCAACACAAAACACAGAGTAAAGTGACCCAGAAAACCATAGTGCTCTGCTTAATCATTCATGCCCTTGAATTTTCTTCTGCAAATAAATGAATAACCTGATAGATGCATTATGTTTTTTTTTTCATCCAGGATACAATCGGAGTAAGTGAAGAGGAGTGTGTGTAGTTTCAGGAAGTTAAAGGGGGGGGGGAAACGGCTATGATTTTATGGTGGCATGAAACTCTAATACCCACTTTGAAATAACAGAAAATACTTTTAGTTCGGGACTTTAGATTTTGGCAGTGGTTGGCTCTCCAAGCTTGTTTCAATTTAGTTTCTGAACGTTTCATTACCCGACTAGGTAACATCAGGAGGATTTTCTTATCCAATTTTCTTGTCCTGTTTTATTTATAAGCTAAGGAAAATTGGACAAGAAAATCCTGCTGCAGATGTTACCTAGTCTGGTAATGAAACGTTCAGAAACTACCTAGGAGGATTCTGGAAAAGATAATCAAGCAACGAATCGACGAACACCTAGAGCCAACATGGGTTTGTCAAAAACGGATCATGCCAGACAAATCTTAATGCATTCTTTGACCAGGTGACAAAATTAGTGGGCCAGAGGAATGCTGTGGCTATAATTTACTTGAACTTCAGTAACGGATATGATAAAATAGACTACAACCTACTACTTGATAAGATAGAAAAATGTGGGTTAGACAGCATCACCACCAGATGGATTCGTAGCTGGCTGACCGGCCGCACTCAGCGTGTGGTCCTCAGTGGAACTGCATCTACATGGAAGGAAGTGTGTAGTGGGGTGCCCCAGGGCTCTGTTCTGGGCCCAGTGCTCTTCAACATTTTCACCAATGATTTGGACAATGGAATACATGGGGAACTCATCAGATCTGCAGACGACACCAAGCTGGCAGGAATAGCCAATACTCCAGAAGATAGGCTTAAGATGCAGAAGGATCTTGAAGCCTTGAACACGGCGCTAACAAAATGAAATTCAATGGTGAAAAAAAATAAGGTTCTACATTTAGGCAAGAAAAACCAGATGCACAGGTATAGTATAGGTGGTATCTTGCTCCATAGTAGTAACTGTGAGAGAGATCTCGGAGTCCTACTGGACAATCTCTTAAATATGAGCCAGCCGTGTGCTGCAGCTGCCAGAAAAGCCAACACAGTGCTAGGCTGCACTAACAGAGGGATAGAATCAAGTTCATGTGAAGTGTTGATACCACTTTGCAATGCCTTGGTAAGGCCATACACTTGGAATACTGCATCCAGTTTTGGTCACCATGATGTAAAAAAGATGTTGAGACTCTAGAAAGAGTACCGAGAACAACAAAGATGACTAGGGAACTGGAGGCTAACATATAAGGAACGTTTGCTAGAATTGGGCATGTCTAGTTTAATGAAGATAAGGACATGATAGCAGTGTTCCAATATCTCAAGGGCTGCCACAAAGAAGAGGGAGTCAAGCTATTCTCCAAAGCACCTGAGGGCAGGATAAGAAGCAATGGATGGAAACTAATCAAGGAGAGAACCAACTTAGAACTAAGGAGAACTTTCCTGACAGTGGCGTAGCGTGGGGGGTGCAAGGGGGGCCGGCCGCACCGGGCGCAACATCTGGGGGGGCGCATTAGATGCATTTTACTTTAATTACATCAGTATTTTCATAACAATACATGTGCTTAGGGGGTAAGGGTTTCTTTAACTAATCTAGTGGAAGAGACTCGAGTGTTAAAATCCACGGGTTAGGGGGCGCAAATTACTTGCCTTGCCCCGGGTGCTGACAACCCACGCTACGCCACTGTTTCCTGACAATTAGAACTACTAATCAATGGAAAAGCTTGTCTCTAGAACAGGGGTGTCAAACTGCCGGCCTGCGGGCCAGACGTGTCACGTGGAAGCTGCGCCCACCCCATTGCCGTCAATGGGGAAAAAGTCATGATACGTCGCACGACGTCATGTGACGTCGCGAGTTTGACATGTCTGCTGAGAAAGTTATGGATGCTCCAACACTGGAGGTTTCAAGAAGACATTGGACAACCATTTGTCTGGAATGGTATTCCATTACTAAATGAATGGCGGTGTGTAGAAGGCTACCTGTATAAAAATTGTAAATAAATGACTTGTGGTCGTTGCCCCTTTCTCTCCTTTTTTTCATATAAAACCGAAGGAAATAGCAACTGAATATAAGTGGGTGTGCTTGCTGAAAAACCCCCAATGATTTAGAACCATCAGCCTTCCCACTCTTCAAACATGGACAGCAGCAGTTGGACTTGGGACCCAACAGAGCCAGGAATGTCAAGAAGAACTCACACCCTTGCCCCAAAGAATGGATTTTTCTCTTTTTTCTTCTGAAGGATAATAAAGTTATACATTCATCACGTCACAGATAAAAATGATAAAAATACCAAGAAACAAATTCAGGTAACTTATATAAATAAAAGCACGCACACGTACAAACGCATATACAACAATGGATTCTAGATAAGATGTTTGGCCTGCCGGAAGTTGCCTAAAAGAGTTCCATCTAATGATCCTGGGCTTAAGGTAAAGGTAAAGGTTCCCCCGCACATGCGTGCTAGTTGTTTCCAAGTCTAGGGGCCGGTGCTCATCTCCGTTTCAAAGCCGAAGAGCCAGCGCTTGTCCGAGGACGTCTCCGTAGTCATGTGGCCGGCATGACTAGATGCCAAAGGCGCACGGAACGCTGTTACCTTCCCACCGTAGTGGTCCCTATTTTTCTACTTGCATTTTTACGTGCTTTCCAACTGCTAGGTTGGCAGAAGCTGGGACGATTAACAGGCGCTCACTCTGTTATGCGGCACTCAGGATTCGACCTGCCAAACTGCCGACCTTCTGATCGACAAGCTCAGCATCCTAACCCACTGAGCCACCGCGTCCCTTACCCAGAGTTAAAAGAGTTAGCTGGGAATACTTGAAATTCTTAAAGCGCATCTTAAAATTGGGACTGGTATTATCTTTTCGAACCTGGCAGACCTGGGTTTTTATTTATTTATGGACAGTGAAGAAAGTTAAAAGACAACAATTTTAACAATCCAACCCAATACAACTGAGGACACATCAATTCCAATTTATAAGAGGGCAACGTGACCAACCGAGTTGAATTAACCTATTGGCTCAAAAGTCTGGCTCTGTGTTTCTTCACCTTGTCCACTTTGAGATGCATGGACTTCAACTCCCAGAATTCTCCAGCCAGCCATGCTGAATGTACCAAAGGGCTAGGTTTTGCATTGATGCTTTGCCTTTCTTCTGATTTTGAGGCTTTCTCATTTCCTACCCCACCAGTCCCTACCAGTCCCACTATAAGTTGGGTTAAAAAAAACAAAACAAAACAAATGTTTCTACATTTTTATGGAGAATAGGATTGAACAGAAGCAATTATGACGACCAATATGGAACCACTTACAGTATTTAGCAACACTTGGTGGAGCAGTGGGCTAATGCCTCCTTAAGTAACACCAGCTGCCTGCAATTAGTGCAGGTTCGCATCCCACCAGGCTCAAGGTTGACTCAGCCTTCCATCCTTCCCAGGTAGGTAAAATGAGGACCCAGATTGTTGGGGGCAATAAGATGGCTTTGTAATAATGCCGCTGGGGGGGGGCGAAAGCCCTAATAAGCAGGCATATACATAGAATGAAGGCTATTGCTAAGCACATTGATTTGTGCTTCTTAGATTGTAAGCTGCCCTGAGTCTTCAGAGAAGGGCGGGATATAAATGGGATTAAAAAAAAACAAAAAACACTTTCAGATGTAGTCATTGGCTGGAGTAACAGAAGAACAGGGTGAGAGGAGACCTTGGAAGTTTTCTAGTCCAGCATTCCCTAACCCAGTCATGGCGAACATTTTAGAGACCGAGTGCCCAAACCGCAACCCAAAACCCACTTATTTATTGCAAAGTGCCAGGGCCGCATCAGCATTGTGGTGCCCTCAGGGGGGCAGCAGAGAGGCACCTCTGAGTGCCACCTCTGGCATGCAAAAACTGGGGGTGCAAAAATGGGCCACCGTACTGCAAGACGCAAAAATGGCCGCCCCCCCCCCCCCCGCCGTGGGGTGCAGATACAAGGCACTGCACCATGCAAGAACGGGGCAGGGCTAGTATCACGCAGGCACTAGCCCTGCCCCATTTGCAGCGTGTGGGTGCTCGCAGCCCCGTGCGCTTATGCACGCATGTAAAATGCTTCCCCCTCCCTTTTCTTCCAATCCACCAATCGACAATGGTTGGGGAATCTCTGCTCTACCACCTCTACTCGAGCTTGCTAATCGGCCGCTTCACCTCCTTTGTGCTGGCTGGGGCTCCTGCTCCAGGTGGCAGTGGCAGCCTGATGGACCTGCTGCTGGCGGCAGTAACATGCATGCCAACAGAGAAGGCTCTGAGTGCTGTGCACGCCTGCCCACCACTAACACAGCCCAGTTGTGAATAGGCCATGGCCCAGTAGTGAGCTGTGTCCTACAGGTTGGGGACCCCCTGCTCAAGCAGAAGACCCTATACCAGTGGTGGCGAACCTATGGCATGCGTGCCAAGCGAGCGAGCGAAAAAGTGGCATTTGGAAGCGTTTGGAAGTGACAGGGCAGTAAGTGAGAGAGTGAGTGAGCAAGCGGCATTTGGAAGCGTTTGGAAGCGAGGGGGCAGCGAGCAAGCAAAAAAGTGATGTTTGGAAGCGTTTGGAAGTAACGGGGCAGTGAGCGAGTGAGCGAGCAAGTGGCGTTTGGAAGCTACAGGGCAGTAAGTGAGCGAGTGAACAAGCAAGCGGCATTTGGAAGCATCCAAATCTAAAAATGCTTTTAGAAAATTTTACAACTTTGGCAGACAATCCTACAAGCCATCAGGAAGGAATTTTCTAGCAATGTAGCAGCTGCAAAGGTGGATTTTAGTAACAGAGTTTTACAGTTCCGTAAGATGGAGACAACCCTGTGTTTTTTTTACTTCTCCAGATAAAGCCAAATTTGAAGAATTTGATCTTTCCTACTTACACTGGTTAGATTTGGGAAATCTGTAAATGGAGCTATTGGAATTTAGGACAGCAGAGTTAGTTCTGAAAATGACATAGTTAAAATGAAATCTTTGTTAAAGAAACAAAACATCAAGTCATTCAGCTCCATTGTATTATACATCAAGAAGCTCTTTGTGCCCGGGAAAGCAGCAAAAACTTTGACAATGTCCTCAAAGATGTCACAAAAATGGTGAATTACATCATGGCTCATGCTCTGAATTTACGATAGTTTCAAGCAGTTCTTGAGGAGGTTCGGGCACAGTATAATTGTTTACTTATGTACAATAATGTTCGGTGGCTGAGCCGAGGATGAGAGAGATTTGTAGCCTGTTTGGATGAAATTAGGCTGTTTATGAATGAAAAAGGGCAGGAATATCCACAGCTCACTGATATGGCCTGGCTTACCAACCTCATGGTTTTTTTTACAGATTTTACACTACACATCAATGTACTGAACGAACAACTGCAAGGTGTAGGGAAATCAGCCTAAAGGATGTTTCATGATATCAAAACATTTGAGAGAAAACTGCAGGTTTTTGAGAGAGACCTTGAAAGTCAGCAGGTGAAATATTTTCCAAATCTAAAAATGCATTTAGAAAATTCTACATTTGCAGACAATCCTACAAGCCATCAGGAAATCTATAAGGAATTTTCTAACATTTTAGCAGCTGCAAGGGTAAATTTTGTAACAGATTTTTACAGTTCTGTAAGATGGAGACAACCCTCTGGGTTTTTTTTTACTTCTCCAGATAAAGCCAAATTTCAAGAACTTGATCTTTCCTGCTTACACTGGTTAGATTTATGAAATCTGGAAATGGAGCTATTGGAATTTCCAAAAAACTCTATCTGGAAAAATAAATTCTACGACACCTGAGAAGATAGAAGAGATGACAAAGGACAGCACAGTTAGTTCTGAAAATGAAATCCTTAAAATGTGGAATTCTCTACCAAATAATTTTAAGTCAATGAAAGCACCTGGGATTGCTTTCCTTACCTTGTTTGAATCATCTTATGCTTGTGAGCAGCTGTTTTCAGCTTTGAATTATATCAAATCTGACACCAGAAACAGACTAACAGATGACCTGAGTACTGCATGTGTTGCTCTCAAACTTACAAAGTATGAGCCAAGGTTAGACAAATTATCAGCATGCATACAACAGCAAAAATCACGTTAATTGTTCAAAAGCATGCCAACTGCAAACTTTTACCTTTCAATAAAAAGTTGTTTGTATCATTGAAAGCTCTGTTATTGTGTTTTTCTTTAAGACAAAAAATGTTAATGTATGAGTTGTTTTTTCTAAACTAAAACTCAGTATTCAGGTTAAATTGTTGGCACTTTGTGATAAATAAGTGGGTTTTGGGTTGCAGTCTGGGCACTCGGTCTCTAAAAGGTTCGCCATCACTGCCCTATACCATTTCACACAAATGGTTGTCCAATCTCTTCACAATGTTGCCATGAAACTCTGTGTTTCGCATTGTTTTGAAGGACTGGTACAGACCATGTGTGTCTCCTTGCTTTTGTTTGCACTGCCTACTCCCAGACAATCCAGAGATCAATTATCCTGAGTTGAAATCAGTTAGACTTCATATTGTGCTCATAGTCCATGCTGATAAAGTCTTTAGAAATTATGTTTAATTATCACATGCCAAAAAAATTGCTGTTTGTATTGTAGTTTGGCTTGATAAATAGTGGGAGACTAGAAGAACAAATAAGGAGGGTGGGTGGTGGTGAGTAAGAACCACGGGCCTGGGCTCCAGCATAGACGCCATTGCTTAGCAATAGCAGGGTCCTGATACACTGCAGTAATCCTCTGGCATAATTCAAATTGTGAAACTTTCCTTTGTAATATTAAATCTGGGGATTTCCCAGTTGACCTTTCCTCCTTTCCTGCCTCCCAGATTCAGTTTTGCCCAGTTTCATTCCCAAAATCTTGGGAATTCCTATCCACCTGCAGACCAAGGTCTTCTGACCTCACCCGTCTCTAGAATTGCTTAATGGACTGTGTGATTTCCCAAAACTCAGCTGCTTTTGTCAGGGTGGGGTTAGCCAGCAACACGTTTGGAGGGAGGAAAATCAACATTTCATAAGCAGCTCCCTGCACGGCTGCTGTCAGTACCAAAATAGCAGCAGAGAAACTGAAGGGTGGACGGGAAAGAGAGGCAGGAATGCAGAGGGCTCATCCGTTCCTTTACATCGCCATTGTGCTTGGGGCACTTGGCACAGGTAAGCTAAAAAATTCGAGAAACAGCCGGTGAGTTTCCTCCAGGTACCTAGAGCAAGGTTGTGCTTGGAGGAAGCTAACGGCTCTTGAAGCCTGAAACTACTCAGACTTTTATTCTGCTGAAAATGAAGCCAGGAGGGTGTAGGAGAAGGGTTGTCACATGAAAATAATGATTATTATTATTATTATTATTATTAATTTAATTTGTATACCGCCCTTCTCTCAAGAGACTCAGGGCGGTGAACAGGGCAATACATGATGTTTTAAAAGGGTTTTTTTTTTCTCAGTTCCCTGGTTGGAACTCTTTGCTAGTAAATATTTGCTGCTTTCTCCTTTTTTGCCAGTCTTTGCTACCTGTATTCTGCATAGCTGCATTTTGACATCTTCAAAACAAGGGACTGATTGTCTATTTAATTTTAGCAGCTAAAGCTATTAACTGCCCAGCTTAAGAAAACTTTAGATCAGAGGTCCCCAACCTTTTGGGCACCAGGGACCGGTTCCATGGAGAGAGGTTTTATTGCAGACCGGTGGGTGTGTAGTTTTGTGTGCTGATTGCATCCCATGGATGGGGCTTTGTTTGTTTGTGCAGACCGGTTGCTGGCATGCCGCTGCCCAGTACTGGTCCACGGATCGGGGTGGGGTGGGGGTTGGGGGGTTGGGGGGGTGTTGGGTTACCTGCTCTAGATAATACTGCAACTGTGTTGTGGATTAACAAGGCCTCTTCGATTGCTATGCTAAAAAAAATAAATAAATCACAAAGTTAGAATAATGAAACTTCAGAGGGAGGAACCACAGTTCTATCAAATTTGGACGGTTTATCTCAATAGCAATAGTCCACAATATGGCAACATTTTATGCATGGTAAATTTGTGTGTGTAAACTGTGATTTTTTTTTTAGCAGAGATTTTGTACTTTCTATGTTTTTTTCACTGTGCATCTTTGATTTAATCATAGTTTAATCATAATCATGTTAATAAAAAATATTCAATAAATAAAAATAAATTTCAATAAAAATTATTTCTAACTGCTTTTTGACATGCAGAAATATTGGATGGAGGACTTATAATGGTTCTTCAATAAGAGGCAGCTTTTAAGAACCAACATTCAGTGATGTAGGCAGCCTTATAGACATTCACTTAGCTGAAATGGTATAGGTTCTCCTGCTTGAGCAGGGGGCTGGACTAGAAGACCTCCAGGGTCCCTTCCAGCTCTATTCTATTCTACCTTATATGACAATGTCTGTGCTTTATATGCAATATTTATGAAAAACAATCAAGAGATAGTTACACAGAATTTTTGGAGTCTAAGAGAGGAGAAAGCTTTCAAAATGAATTTTGAATTTTGAAATCAAACATTATCATTTCTCTTCTGAACTGCACATTTGAAAAGCCAGAAATGGGCAAAGGTCTGTTTCAAAATCTGTTGAAATGCCTTGGATGTTTTTCAAAATCATTTAAGTGTAAAAATTGTGAATGCAATATATCTTTTTGTTTACGTAACCTTTACACTGGCATATATATTTAATGCATACACAATAGGTTTCATTTTATTCTTACAAGGAAGTTTTCAGCATTATTATAAGGCATTTGTCATTTATAAAGCATGGTGTGATCACCTGGTTTTTCCCCTTTTTCCAGTGTATGAAAAGCTACATACGGGCAAAGGCTTACATTTCATTTATTTAACTAATCTTATTTGTTTATTTAATTTATACAGCTGCCCATCTCAAACACATGATTCTGGGTGGCTAGCAATCTTTAGAAACAAAATAACAACCATTATAGTCCTCCTTAAAAATAATTGCACCGGAAAAGCATAATCTCAGAAAGAGAGGTTTATAAGCCTAGCACTTTTCCTGATTTATGCGGAAGGTTTATTAACTGGCTTCTGCATTTTAACAGCAGCTTACACAAGGCTTAGTATATCTTAAGTAAGAATTAAACTGAGATTTACCACAAAGATAAAGATAAAAGGTTGACTCAGACTTTCTTCCTTCCAGGGTTGGTAAAATGAGAACCCAGATGGTTGGGGGCAATATACTGACTCTGTAAACCGCTTAGATAGGCCCCAGGGCTATAAAGCACTGTGAAGCGGTATATACTGTAAGTCTAAGTGCTACTGCTATTGCTAAAAAGCAGAGTGGTTGTGTTCTCTTTCTTAAAGTACCTTGTTTGCTTTTTGCAAGATTGTAATCAGTTTTTAGGCCGTTTATAGTGGTTTTTGTTTGTTGTTTGGTCTGCTTCTGTCAGAAATAAAGAGGGCCCTAAGGCCTAGAAAGTTTTTGGCTATTGGTTTGAGGCTTATGGTGAGGCAGGCCATATTGACAGCAGCAATGGGACTTTCAGAAACAATCCTTCCTAAACAAACGGGATTAGCTATTAGACTATGTACACTAAACTGCAGGGTTATTGACAGACCTGCAACATTCATCTGGACATTTCCCAATCGGAAGAATTTGTCAATATTATACCCACGCTTGCACACATGCAAAAGATAAATCAATTTGTCTCTCAGAGGGGTGTAATCCATAGCTTACCAAATATTACAGGACTTCATTGCTCAGCAACCTCCAGTATACATGGCTAATGGGGAGGGATGCTGGGAGTTTAAGTCAATAATAATAATAATAATAATAATAATAATAATAATAATAATAATAATAATAATAATAATAATAATAATAATAATAATAATAATAAGTCAACCACACCCAAAGGACTAGATGGCTTCTCTGTAAAGCAGAGTTTCTCCGTCTTGGCAGCTTCAAGATGTGTGGACTTCAACTCCCAGAATTCACTAGTCAGGATGGGGCATCGTGGGAGTTGATCTCTACACATGTAAAAGCTGCCAGGATTAAAAACTGCTGTTCTAAAGGGACATACCTGCTCACAAAGGACCCCTCCCCATAATGCATTTTGCTAAAAGCCCACATTTCTATTACACACATTGCCGGTTTTGGGGAGGCAGGGCACCACAGCTGCCATCTTGACTTCTTTGACCCCATCCCCTATGTTTTATTTCCAAGGCCAAATGCCTTGCATTTCCTTGTATTCTATTAAACTTCAGCAGACCTTTGTGATTTTGGACTGCCAGTGAGAAGGGAGAGAATCTTGCCTCACGGACTACAGTAGTCCTCGACTTACAACAGTTCATTTAGTGACTGTTCAAAGTTACAATGGCACTGAAAAAAGTGATGTATGGCAATTTTTCACACTTACGACCACTGCAGCGTGTCCATGGTGAGGTGATCAAAATTCAGGCACTTGGCAACTGACTCATGTTTGTGAAGGTTGCAGTGTCCTATGCTCCTGTGAGCACCCTTCTGACAAAGGAAGCCAGATTCACTTACAACCTTGTCACCAACTTAACAACAGCAATGATTCACTTAGTAAGTGTGGCAAGGAAGATCGTCAAATGGGAGCAAAACTCATTTAACAACTGTCACGCTTAGCCACTGAAATTTTGGGTTCAATTGTAGTCGTAAGCCGAGGAGTACCCTATTCATCTCACAGCCAAAGGAAAAGGGTGGCCCCATCTTTCTTTCCGCAAAGATGGGGTCCTGATGCAGCTTTCAAAATGTGGGGTTATAGAATATGACCAATTTCAGATTTTGGAAGTGGGGGGGGTTCAAATGCAAACTAAGCCCACCCTTCCCCAATGCAGCCCCATGCAAAGGAATGGGGAGACCAATTCCCAGCTTCCCAAACCAGTGTGACTCCAGATTGCCTTAGTACTGCACTGCCTGAGGTAAAATGGCCCTGGGTTACTTCTCTTTTCATATCCCCCTTTTTTTTTAAAATGGGGAATTGTATTAAGGCAAGATAGTTTCAGAGCTTGACCTAAAAAAAATGAGCTCCTTGGACTTCAGGGTAAAGGAAAGGGGGAAAGAAGTTTATTGAATCAAGATGTCCTTAACTTTAAGTTTTTAATATATACAGGTTTTAATGTAAATGTACTTTTTAAGCCACCCAGAGTTACTTATGGTAAGATGGGTGGCCAATAAAATTTATTTATTTATAAACAAGCAAGCAAGCAAGCAAACAGACAAACAAACAAATAACTTAGGGTAATACATTCAGTACAGGTAGTCCTCAACTTGCAATCTTTTGTGGTTCGAAGTTTCAACAGCACTGAAAAAAAGTGTCTGATGACTGTTTTTCACACTTAAGACCATTGCACCACTCCATCGTCATGTGATTGTAATTTGGATGGATGGCGCTGGCTCATATTTATGACGGTCGCAATGTCCCACAGTCACGTGATCATCTTTTGCCACCTTCTGATTAGCAAAGTCAGTGGAGAAGGTAGAATCACTTAACAACTGGGTTACCTGTGGCAAGAGAGGTCGTAAAATGGGGCAAAACTCACTTAACCGAAAGCTTAGCGACAGAAATTTTGATTTCAGTTGTGGTCAAGGACTACCTATATATAACACCACAGTCCTCAGATCTTGAGTAATATTTTACTCAACCCTGAGTTAACCTTTGCCTTTCAAAAGAAGCTGAGGCTAGCTTTCACCTCAGGTAACAACCCCAGCTCACAACGGTTTTCAAACAATGAAAATAATGTGAAAATCCTCTCCTACAATGGGTCATTGCAACAGGGGAGGACAAAACCTCAAATTCCTAGCCTAGTTCCTGATGTCCCCTAGAGGGAAGCAAAAAAGTCAAGATGGCAGCCACAGCCAAACAATCAAACTCTCCCTGTTTTGCAATGCAAGTAAAAAAAATAGCAGGACTGAGGCTGCCATCTTGATTTCCTGCCTGTGCGTTGCAAGGGAAATCTAAAGGAAGGTATCTCCTCTACCTCTGTGAAGATCTGACCTGGAAAGTTAACACAACCCAGGTGGCTAGAAAGGCCCAACAGAGGCTTCACTTTCTTAGGGTCTTGCGGAAGAACAGGGTAAAAAAAACGGCTAATGACCCTCTTTTACCGGTCTGCTATAGAGAGCGTCCTCTCGTATGGTATTGTGGTTTGGTATGCTGGTCTGACAGCCGCGGACAGGAAAGTATTACAGAGGGTAGTGAGCACAGCACAAGACATTGTGGGCTGTTCCCTGACACCACTGGATGACATCGCCAGGGCTCCTTGCCTTGGAAGAGTGAGGAAGATTCTCAGGGATGACTCACACCCTGGACGGTATCTCTTTACTCTCCTACCATCCGGTAGGAGATATAGGAGTATAGCCAGCCGTACCAACAGGCTGAAAAATAGCTTTTATCCGTGGGCTGTTAGGCTTTTAAATGGGACATAATCTCTGTGAACCTATGCAGAATTGACTTGGGAGGCCGGTGTGTGGTGTAGTTGGTTCACATGGTGTGGTAGGATGGAGGGTTTGTTGTCACTGTGTGTTGGGGGGAGAGAGCACGGGGGGGGAGGCTCAGCTAATCTCAATGTACACATGTTGTACTTTGACAACAAAGGTTTATTATTATAAAGGCTGTCTTCACTTAGGGACTGTCTGAAGTTACAATGTACCTGCCCAAAACTACCTAGGACCCAGTTCTGAAGTTGCAATGGTCACAGCTCCACGTGGTCAATTTATCACATTTTTTATCACATTAAGCAGGTTTGCTTAATGACTGCCGCATGCACTTAACAACCGCCACCAGAAAGACTGTCAAATCTGGCACAGTTAAGTGGTGATCTGCCACATCTTACAACTATAATTCCACGCTCAATTTCAGTCATAGGTTGAGGGCTACCTGTACAACTTGACCTGAAAACCTTTACACATTTGGCTGCGTCCACATAACATACTGAGGTTATGGAGATGGACCATTTTTCCCCCTTAACCAAATTATTGGATCAAATCCCTGCCCTTTGCACATAAGAAATAGGCTTCCATCATGTGGTTGCATCGCCATCTTGACTTTTTTGACTCCTCAGGAGCCCGATTGAAGGCTTATCATTGCATTTAGCTGGAATTTGAAACCAAAGTTTGCTGTTGACTCCAAATTCTGATTCCTGAGGACAGAAAAACAGTTTCTGCCCCTCTGACTCAAATGCTAAGATTCAAGGACACCGTTCTTGATAAGCTAGGTTTATTACAGATACACGGAAATCTATAATTAAAGCAGAAAGCCAGCAATTACCAACTAGCTGCCTGAAGCCATCTATATAACATTCCTGAGGTTCAAAACCTAGGCCAGTGTTTCTCAACCTTAGCCATTTTAAGATGTGTGGACTTCAACTCCCAGAAATCCTCAGCTGAGGAATTCTGGGAGTTGAAGTCCACACATCTTAAAATGGCTAAGGCTGAGAAACACTGCCTTAGGGATCCTCTCCCCTCCTCAGTGAGCCAAAAGGAAGCTATTCTCTCTCTCTCTCTCTCTCTCTCTCTTCCATTCGCCTTTTGGAAAAGCACCTTTGAGACAATTACAATCATGTTACTAACTTAACAGCTGCAGTGATTCACTTAACAACTGTGTGGCAAGAAATGGGACCAAACTCACCTAACTTACTTAATAACTGTCTCACTTAGCAGCAGACATTTTGGGCTCAATTGTGGTCGTAAGTCGAGGATTACCTGTATAGGCTCTGGTCCCGCCTTAGGCCTGAAGTCAGAACTGGGAGATTTTGGGCCAGTCCCTTCCCCCAGTTCTAGGGAAAATCATTTCTGGAAAACATTGCCAAGAAAACGACATGGACTTTTTCATGTAAATGCTGGGAGTCAAGATTGACTTGCAGTCATCAAAAGCAAAATTAAAACTCATATAGCCTAAAGGTTGGCTATTCAGGATCTGGAATGGTGTTTCTCAACCATCAACTTTAACTTCATTCCACACATCTTAAATTAAATACTGCATCCATTTTTGACCACCATGTTACAAAAAAAGATGTTGAGACTTTGGAAAAAGTGCAAAGAAGAGCAACTAAGATGATTCAAGACGTGGAGACAAAAACGTTGCAGGATTTGGGTTTGGCTAGTCTAGAGAAAAGAAGGACTAGGGGGGACATGATAGCAGTATTCCAGTACTTGAGAGGTTGCCACAAAGAGGAGGGGGGGTTGTGTATGTAGAAATGCCAGGCTAGTATAGCCACCACAACACCAGGTGGCATTGGTTAGGCGTCCTGATTGGCCAACCTGTCCAGCGGGAAATATACAACACCGGGTTGGGTGTTACCTGGCAGGCGGGAAAATAGAGCAAACAGGTTGACTGGGTTCATGGGCATCAGTAGGCTATAAGAGGACACTGGGGGTTTTGGGACTGAGTTACATCTTGTAATCAATAAAGGTATCTTGTACTATGTTGATTCGTTCCTGTGTCCACACGGTAGCCCATGGTACAACAGTGGTGACGAAGGTGGGATCTCGTGAAGCGCAGTAAGTCAGGACTCCGGAAAAGCCGGACAGCGTCTGCCGCATAAAGCAGAGAGACTGCAGTGCACCGTGGGAAATTTTAAAAGCCGTCAAACAAAGGCGGAAGAATGTCGAAGCTCAGCAGCGTGAGGGAATTTGATGTCCGGCATCCAGAAGAATGGGAAGATTATGTGGGGCAAGTAGAAGGATACTTATTAGTCAACGGCATTACTGAGGACCGCAAGAAAGCGGCAGCATTATTGTCCCTCAGCGGACTGGCAGTTTACAAAGTAGCTGTGGGACTGTGCCACCCTGACACTGTCGCCTCAGTTTCGTACGCCAAATTAAACAAAAGACTGAGCCAACACTTTATGCCTAGATGATCCGAGCTCTGTTGGAGAAGGAAATTCGAGTGTAGGAATCAGTTACCGGGCGAATCTCTTACAGACTTTGTGGCAGCAGTATGAGAAGCTGCATGCCGATGCAAGTTTGCCGACCTGGACGAGAGGATCCAGGACAGAGTGGTCTTAGGGTTAAGGGATGAACGATTACAAAATAAGGTGATTGCGAAGCCCACCGGGGACCTTCAAGAGGTCCTGGATGACTTAATGACACACGAGTCCACCGACCTACGAGATTTCCCCCTTCATAGCAATGACACGAGTGGCTCTATTCACCAAGAAAGCCTTGTGGACGGCGGAGTGGGAGACCTTGAATTCAAAAATGAGATAGACGAAATAACCCAAAGATTCAAGAGGACTCCAATCTGAAATGACCGCCACGACATCGAAGGAAGGCAAAGGAGGCCAACAACATCAACCAGATCAAAGAAGGACATAAACAACAGTCGCAGAGATGCGGAGCAAAAATGCGGCAGCTGTGGAGGAAACCACTCGAGAGCATCATGCAGGTTCCGCAGTGCAAAGTGTCGCGCCTGTGGCAAGATGGGTCACATCCAGGCCATCTGCAGAAGCTGGGTCTGTGACAGCCTCCACGACTTAGAAGCGTGGGCACCAGGTACCAAACCCTTTACGCGTCGCGGCACAGAGCTCCTTCGGCCCCAGGTACTAACCACTAACCAGGGAAGGGGGGTAGTATCCGTGGGCCGCTCTACCATAAATCAGATGCTAGGCCCTAAAATTAGAATCGAGGTCCTGTTGCAGGGAATTCCCTGCAAGATGGAGATCGATTCGGGGGCTTCTGTATCAATTATTTCGTGGGAAACATTGTCTGCCATTGCGGAAAAGAGCAGCCGCCAGATTCACCTCAAACCCACTCCAATTCAGTTAGCAGATTTTCAATGGGCCCCGAAGGCCACTATAGAAGTATGTTTTAAGGGATTTAAAGGCCCATTGGAACTACTGGTAACTGAGGGCAGGAGAGCTAGTCTGGTAGGGCTTAACTGGTTCGGGGTGTTAGGGATCTGGTTAGGGGGAATCAATTCAATTCAACCCAAGAACCTCGAATACGTTTGCAAAAAAATTGCAGACGTGTTCAATGGGACATTGGGCAAGTACAAGGGCCCCCCCATTAAATTTAATTTAAACCTGGAGGTTCTCCTCATCAGAATTAAGGCCAGGAGAGTTCCATTTGCTCTCAAGCACAAGATTGAGAGCGAACTGGAAAAGTTAGTAGGCCAGGGAGTGTTAGAACCGGTGGAAGGAGGGCCCTGGGAAACCCCCATCATCACCCCCCTCAAACCCAATTGGGAAATTAGAATCTGTGCAGATTATAAGGCGACCCTGAACAGGGCTTTAAATCCGCATACTTACCCGATTCCAACGGTGAAGCATGTCCTCTCAGCTATCCAGTTGGGCACCATCTTTGCTAAATTAGATTTAGCGCAGGCGTATCAGCAGTTAACTGTAACCAAAGAAACTGCAGATGCACAAACCATTGTAACCCACAAGGGGGCATTCAGAGTCAACAGACTGCAGTTTGGCATCTCAGCAGCCCTAGGTATCTTCCAAGAGGTGATGGAGAGAACTTTAAAAGGTATTCCTGGGGTTTGTCTCTATTTTGATGATGTGTTAATTGCTGGAGAGGATGAGGGAATATTGGCTAACAGGCTAGGGGCTGTGCTTGAAAGATTTAGGGCAGCTGGCCTGAAGCTCAAAAGGGAGAAATGCTCCATTGGAGTGGCATCCATGGAGTTCTTGGGTTATAGAATCAATGTTCAGGGCATTCACCCTACTGAATCTAAAATCAAAGCAATTAAATCGTCTCCAGCTCCAAAAAATAAGGCAGAGTTAGAAGCCTTTTTGGGGTTAATTAATTTTTACCACACATTCCTGCCACATAAGGCTGCTATAGCTGAACCTTTGCACAGGTTACTATACAAAAAAAACCTTGGGCATGGAAGGAGGTTCATGTTAAGAGTTTTGAGAACCTCAAACAGTTACTGTCAAGTGGCTCCACAGTAACACATTTTATGAAAAACAAACCCATCTGCTTAGCTTGTGATGCATCACCATATGGGGTGAGCGCTGTAATAAGCCATTTGGAAGCAAATGGGGAACAGAAACCCATTGCATACTACTACAGAACCTTATCCAGGGCAGAGAGGAATTACACGCAAATTGATAAAGAAGCATTGGCGATAGTAGCAGGTGTTAAAAAATTCCATGATTATTTATATGGAAGACAGTTTACCATCTTCACAGACCACAAACCATTGCTGGGACTATTTACAACAGAGAAACAAACACCACAAATAATGTCCCCAAGGATGTTAAGATGGTCACTATTCCTCTCTGCATATACGTACAAAATTGTCTACAGACCCGGAAAGGATATGGGACATGCAGACGCTTTAAGCAGATTGCCCTTACCAGTAATTGACCCTGATCCTGCACCAGTAGGTCAAGTCTTGGCCTTACAAGAACTCCCTGAATGCCCTCTCACGGAAAGGGATATTGCAGCTGGCACAGCCAGTGATGCTGTGCTAAGTAGAGTGGCATTGTGGGTACAATCCGGCTGGCAAGAAAAAAACCCTGGGCCACAATTTCAGGCATACTTTGTGAGGAGGAATGAAATGTCCTCACACAAAGGATGTCTGTTATGGGGCAACAGAGTGATAGTGCCAGACAAACTCAGATGTAGCATCTTAAAAGACCTACATGGGGATCACCCCAGAATTGTGTGCATGAAAGCCCTTGCAAGGAGCTACCTGTGGTGGCCGGGCCTGGACAAAGACATTGAGCAACAAGTAGCAGGATGCTGTCAATGTCAAAGATCCAGACCTGAGCAACCGCATGCTCCTGTGCACAGGTGGGAAACCACACACAACCCGTGGTCCAGGGTACACATAGATTATGCTGGACCCTTTCAAGGGCAACTATTCTTAGTGGTCGTGGATAGCTATTCTAGGTGGTTAGAGGTGGTGCCTGTAACAAGTATGACGTCTGCTAAGACCATACAGGTGCTGAGGGGGCTCTTTGCCACACATGGGTTACCTGATGTAATTGTATCTGATAATGGGCCTCAATTCACATCTACCAAATTCCAGGATTTCCTCAAGGCCAACTCGATTAGACACACAACAGCTGCACCGTTCCACCCATCCAGTAATGGCTTGGCTGAGAGAAATGTAAGATCAACGAAAGATGCACTGCGAAGAATTATTGCTGGGGATTGGCATCAGAGACTGGCGCAATTTTTGCTGGCTCAACACACTACACCCTGTACAGTGATGGGTAAGAGCCCAGCCGAGCTATGTTGGGGAAGAAGACTAATAAACAGATTGGACTGACTACACCCAGACAGGGTGGCCACAGAGGTGGAACAACCCAACACAGCTAGAAAATTGTCTGTAGGTGATTTAGTGTGGGCCAGGAACTATGGGGTGGTGGATGAGAAGTGGATTCAAGGGGTGGTGGTGGATAAAATAGGTCCGTTGTCATACATTGTTGAGGGGGAAGGGGGCCGGCAGGTCAGAAGACATATTGACCAGTTAAGGAAGCGGGCACCGGAGAACCTCCCACAACAACAAAAGGGTTATACACAGCAGCCAAAAGGGTCATCTATAGAACCACTACAGGATCTTTCAGATGGATGGCAACCATCACTTCCAGCAGCAGCAGCAGCAGCTAATCAAGTAGCAAAGCCAACAACATCCCAATCAAGGCCGGCAGTGCCATCAGAAACAGACAGTAAAACTGTACCAGCGAAACAGCCTCAGCAGGAACTCACCACAGAGCTAACACAGGAGGGGGATCAGCCATTGGCTGGAGAGGTAACCCTTGAAAGCGAAGCAGCGGCCGGAAAGCAACCGGGAAGGTACCCGGCCAGGATTCACAAAAACCCGGAATACCTCATGGATTATGTGAGGAAGGGGTAGTGGGTAGGAAGAGTAGTTTAGGAATGTTAACAGTAGTAGTTGTCTCTTTGGGGGGGAAGAGGTGTTGTGTATGTAGAAATGCCGGGCTAGTATAGCCACCACAACACCAGGTGGCATTGGTTGGGTGTCCTGATTGGCCAACCTGTCCGGCGGGAAATATACAACACCGGGTTGGGTGTTACCCGGCAGGCGGGAAAATAGAGCAACTGGGTTCATGGGCATCAGTAGGCTATAAGAGGACACTGGGGGTTTGGGGACTCAGTTCCATCTTGTAATCAATAAAGGTATCTTGTACTATGTTGACTCGTTCCTGTGTCCACGTGGTCGGCCATGCTACAACAGGGTCAATTTATTTTCCAAAGCACCAGAAGGCAAGACAAGAAGCGATGGATGGAAACTAATCAAGGAGAGAAGCAACCTGGAATTAAGGGGAAACTTCCCGACAGGTCAATTAACCAGTGGAATAGCTTTGCCTTCGGAGGTTGTGGGTGTTTCATCACTGGATGTTTTTAAGGACAGCCACCTGCATGAGCAGGGGACTGGACTAGAAGACCTCCAAGGTCCCTTCCAGCTCTATTCTGATTGGCTGAAAGTTGGCAAGGTTGAGAAATGCTGACTTAGAAAACAGGTTGACACTGGAATCCTTTTAATGTTTTCTTGTGCTTCTTCCCATCAGATGTCGTGGATGCTCGTTGCAATTTGACGAAGCCATATGAAATTATAGGAGGCAAAACAGTACTGCTGCAGAACAACACATTGCTTCAGTATATATGCCCAGAAGGCCAATATCCATACCCTACCGAGTACCGGACATGCGAGTGGAACAAGTACTGGAGCACTATGAAAAATAGAGAGAACAGGGTCGTCTCCCAGGCGAGGTGCAAAGGTATAATTTAATTTCTAAATTTAAAAAAAGAGCTGGCCATGAAAGCAATGACACAATGAGGGGATGTTGTGTTCTGGAGCTTGTACTTTTAGGGCCTCTTTTGATTTCATGGGGGACTTATAGCTTTGCTGGCATCCAAATGTGTTTCAGCTCCATCTGAAACCTTCCTGCTCGTCTTCTGCTACCAGAGATGCTGAGCATTTACTCCAAAGATGAGACCTAACGGTTTTACTATTAAAAAAAATGGTATCATCTTATCTTAGTAGTCTTTCTTCCTCATTGAATTGGGGTTGACTTCAAAGAGAATACTAGATGTATAAATTGGACAGTCTAGATTGCCAACCCTATTCTATCTCCACAAAGTATGTGGTCCTTTAAAAAGTATCATCAGTGACTCTCTTTAACCATGGGATTGGGATCAGGGGTCTTCAAACTTGGCCCTTTTATGACGTGTGGACTTCAACTCCCAGCATTCCTCAGCCAGTGTGCCTGGCTGAGGAATTCTGGGAGTTGAAGTCCACATGTCATAAAAGGGCCAAGTTTGAAGACCCCTGGGATAAGTGAATATAAATAGCTGCTTCGTTGTGTGTTGAGGTGCCACTAATGCAGGGGTCTTCAAACGTGGCCCTGGCTGAGGAATTCTGGGAGTTGAAGTCCACAAGTCATAAAAGGGCCAAGTTTGAAGACCCCTGCACTAGTGACATTATAGCCAGAAAGATGCTCTTCATTTATTATCTGTCAGTCTATTTCTGAACACAGCTTAGCGTGAACACCTCTTTGATAAATGGGGTGGTGCCCCAGCATTGAAAGAAGCAGCGGAATGTTTTTCCGAAAAGTACTTTTTTCAAAAGGTAACTAGCCTTTTTTTGGTTTTTTTCCTTGAAAACATTTTGCTTCTCATCCAAGAAGCTTCTGCAGCTCTTGGATAAGAACCAAAACGTTTTCAAGGGAAATAAAACAAAAAAAATTCCAATTTTCTTTTGTAAAAGCACCTTTGGGACAACCATGACCTGGATGATTAAGAATCTCCATGGACATTTATTTAGTGGTGTGTTTAATCCTTTGGTCCAGCTATTCTAGACAACTTCTGGCAACTTCTCAAGTTATCCCTTCGGAGGGAAGGTGACAAAGATGGTGGTAGGGTGCCAACTACAGAAGATCTTGAATGAAGCATATTATCTCTCAATCTGGGTTAAGGCAACTACATGGGTTGTTCTTATGGATGCCCAGCAATGTGGGCTGGATGGAGGAAGTACAATCCTCCTTGTCCTGCTGGTTCTCTCAGCAACATAGAAAGTCTGAAATTCTGTTATAAGGTGTTGCAGGTGTTGCTTTTACCTTATATGCAGGTCCCAGTTAGGGGAGCCTTGACAACACCTCTGCACAATTTCATATGCTGAATACTGAAATAGCTCAAGAAATTGAGGAGAGGATTAATTTGTTGAGGTGGGATGAGTTAGATAAGTCCTTGCCTGAGCTGGCTCTTTCCTTCCTCCACTACACTTGGCTAGACAGGGCTGTGTACCATCTGCCACGTGTTAATGTACCACAAGTGGTACGCGTACCACCGGTTGAAAAGCCCTGAGTTAGAGAATATAATCTTGAAGCACTCCATCCTGCTTACTGATAACATATTGTTCTTTTTCAGCTATTCATTGTCCCAGGATTTCAGAATTTGAAAATGGTTTCTATGAGCCCCCAGAACTGAATTACAGTATAAACCAGAACATCACATTTACTTGCTATGGAGGATACAGCATGAAGGGGTCTGAAGTCCGTTTCTGCCTTCCCAATGGGAAGTGGAGTGGAAAAACAACCATTTGTGATGACGGAAGTGAGTGTGAAAATTAATTGCCATTCAGACTTCCTTTCCTTTTCTGTCTTCGAAAACACGACAGTTTTTAATCTTCCATCATCTAAACTATCAATAGGCACACCTGTTGTTGTTGTTAGCTGCGAAGTCGTGTCCGACCCATTGCGACCCTATGGACAACATTCCTCCAGGCCTTCCTGTCCTCTACCATCTTCTGGAGTCCATTTAAGCTCACGCCCACTGCTTCAGTGACTCCATCCAGCCACCTCATTCTCTGTCGTCCCCTTCTTCTCTTGCCCTCAACCTTTCCCAGCATTAGGCTCTTCTCCAGTGAGTCCTTCCTTCTCATTAGGTGGCCAAAGTATCTGACTTTTAGCTTCAGGATCTGGCCTTCTAAAGAGCAGCCAGGGTTGATCTCCTCTAGGACTGACCGGTTTGATCGCCTTGCAGTCCAAGGGACTTGCAGGAGTCTTCTCCAGCACCACAGTTCAAAGGCCTCAATTCTTTGGCGCTCAGCCTTTCCTTTGGTCCAACTTTCACTGCCATACATTGCAACTGGGAAGACCATAGACTTGACTATACGCACTTTTGTTGGCAGGGTGATGTCTCTGCTTTTTAGTGTGCTGTCTAGATTTGCCATGGCTTTCCTCCCGAGGAGCAAGCGTCTTATAATTTCTTGGCTGCAGTCCCCATCTGCAGTGATCTTGGAGCCCAGGAAAATAAAATCTGTCACTACCTCCATTAGCCAATAGCCATCAATGCTGATGCCTCGTTTCCACATTCTGGCACACCCAGACGTCATGCAGGGTCAATTCCCTCAAAACTTGCATGCTCTTGTGCGGGACTCCTGTGTGATGCTCCTGTAGAAAAGGCCGGTTGTATTCAGTGTGGAAGTGAGGCATCAGCATTTCATTTACATTTAATTTGGGTATTTTTATTTCATTTATTTTAATCCCATTTATATCCCGCCCTTCTCCGAAGACTCAGGGCGGCTTACAATCTAAGCACAAATCAATGTATATAAGTGGGCAGGAAAGAAGGGCATTCTACTGCACCCAGCCAACCCACCCAAAGTTTCCCCAACCCAGGGCACTGGAGACACATCGACCCTCCACCAAGACCAGGCCCAAGACCAGCCTCTGCAAAGTATTCCTGCCAAAGTGTCCTGGGATGACACAGAAATGGAGGCAAGGGGGCTGCAGGGATGGGCTTCGCTTTCTCCTCCTCGTGTTCCACTGCCGCTGCCACAACCATGCTTGCAAATAAAAAAATAAAAAATGAAAAGTTACTGTAAGGTTTTACGCTTAGCCTCACAATTGCCCCAGCATGACTCAGGAATTTAAAAGAGCCAAAAGAATCTCCTGAGCCGAGGTTTCAGCAAGCAAACAACTTTTATTTTGATCAAAATAGAGTTGGGTGGCCACATCTGTCTTCGTGGCGGATAGAGAGATGAAGGCAACAACCAGGAAAGATGTCTTCCACCTTTTATACCTTTCCAGAACAAAGAGATCTGGTCTTGGTACTAGGAACCGAAAGGTACAGAAAAATAATTCCTAGATGATGACTCATACACAACAACCCAGGCTCCACTATAACTGCTTTTCCCCCTCCCCTGACCATGCTCTTTTCATGTGAGCAATCCCCTGCACCTAAAGCATGAAACATTTGCCTTTCTATAACTAAGTTCCCAATATAAAGCACCTACAAAGCTGCTTGCGCATAAACAAAGACGATTACAAAATATCACTACAAATATCAATATTGCTAACATCAACCTTAAGCATAATAAAATCCCTTCATTACTCCTCCCCTTGTTCTGCTAATGGTCTTGCAGAGACTGGGGTAAGAAACCCAGCCAAAGAGAACTGCACCCAGCTGGCTGAAGATCATCCAGAACTATTCCCTTGAATGGATCTTCCAAAATTAAGACCAAATCGTTGCAAATGCCTCAATTTATAAGTTTCTCTACATGGGGCTGCCCTTGAGGACCACCCGGAGGCTTCAGCTGGCGCAGAATGCAGCCGCGCGGGTTGTGATGGGGCTTTCCCGATACTCCCAAGTAACACCTCTGCTCCGCGAGCTGCATTGGCTTCCGGTTGCCCTCCGGGTGAGATTCAGGGTGCTGGTGATGACCTATAAAGCCCTAAATGGCTTGGGTCCGGGATATCTGAGGGAACACCTGCTGCCGGCATCAAGTTCCCTTCGTCCTGTGCGCTCCCACAGGGAGGGTCTTCTCAGGGTACCGCCGGTAAAAGATTGCTGGCGGACAATACCCAGGGGAAGGGCCTTCTCTGTGGGTGCGCCTGCCCTCTGGAACCAGCTTCCTGTAGAGCTTAGGACTGCCCCTGACCTTCGCTCATTCCGCCGGGACCTGAAGACTTGGCTCTTTGAGCTTTCTGGCCTGGACTGAGGGTATTAACTGGGGTTTTAATTGGATTTTTATTGGGATTTTTATTTTCAAGGTTAATGTAATCATTTTAATTGTTTTTAATTTTTGTATTGTTTTCTTTTAAAAAACCTTGTGAACTGCCCTGAGTCCTACGGGAGAAGGGCGGTATATAAGTTTAATAAATAATAATAATAATAATAAGTTACCCCCCCTTAATTCTCTCATCTTGTCTTCTCTCTCTGTTCATTACCTCAAGAACTAATACGAACAAGAGTAGAGAAAGCAGACATCCTTTTCTTTTCCCTTTTTTTTTGAACCCCACATTTTGTTGCTTTCATTCTTAGCTTTTTGAGGAGCGAAAGACATTTCATGTATGCATAATGTACTTGCTGCTAAATGCATATACTTCAAAATGACTAATTGTTAACGGTGTCCTCTCTTCTCTTACTTAGCTGGTCATTGCCCTAACCCCGGTATTCCAATTGGTAGTCGAAAACAAGGCAACGAATATCGGGTAGAATATCGTGTCCGCTACACTTGTGAGCGTGGTCTCGTCCTCGTGGGATCCAGTGAACGGATTTGCCAAGAATCAGGAAGCTGGAGTGGAGCAGAACCAGAATGTCGGCGTGAGCAAAGGGGAAAGAATATCTGAAGGGATGGATATTGGGGTTAAATATATATTTTTTATTTTTTATTTTAATTCCATTTATATCCCGCCCTTCTCCGAAGACTCAGGGCGGCTTACAAGCTTAGCAGTAGCCTTCATTCTATGTATATGCCTGCTTATTAGGGCTTTCACACACACCCCAAGCGGCATTATTACAAAGTCAGCTTATTGCCCCCAACAATCTGGGTCCTCATTTTACCTACCCCGGAAGGATGGAAGGCTGAGTCAACCTTGAGCCTGGTGGGATGCGAACCTGCACTAATTGCAGGCAGCTGGTGTTACTTAAGGAGGCATTAGCCCACTGCTCCACCAAGGCTAGGTATAGGTAGTCCTCAATTTACAACATTTCATTTAGTGACCGTTCGAAGTTACAACGGCACAGAAAATAGTGAACTTATGACTGTTTTTCACACTTACAACCATTGCAACGTCCCCATGGTCATGCGATCAAAATCTGGATGCTCTGCAAACAGACCAGCATTCAACCATAAACATTCTGGCTTATCAAAAACAAACATACTCCACCACCCAGTGGGAACCACTGAATAAACTACAGAGCCTCTAGATCAGGGGTCTTCAAACTTGGCAGCTTTAAGACTTGTGGACTTCAACTTCCAGAATTCTGGGAATTGAAGTCCACAAGTCTTAAAGCAGCCAGGTTTGAAGACCCCTGCTCTAGATAGTCCTCAGTTTCCAACCATTCATTTAGGGACCATTCAGAGTTACAGCGGTACTGGGGAAAAAAGTGACTTGTGCCCATTTTTCACAATTACGACCGTTGCAGCATCCCCATGGTCACACGGTTTACGTTAGAATGCTTGGCAACGGGCTCATATGGATGACCATTGCAGTGTCCCAGGGTCACGCGGTCCCCTTTTGTAACCTTCTGACAAGCAAAGTCAATGGGGAAGCCGGATTCACTTAACAGCCGTGATACTGACTTAACAACTGCAATGATTCACATAACAACTGTGGCAAGAAAAGTGGAGCAAAACTCACTTAACAAATGTCTCCCTCAACAGCAGAAATTTTGAGCTCAATTGTGGTTGTAAGTCGAGGACTATCGTACTGAAAATGTGAAGCCTGGGATTGTGCGAGGAATTCTCGATTACAAAAACTATTGTATAGGACTAATGCACCTTCATCATGGTTTGGTTTGGTGGTTGCATTCAGGGGTTATGTCAGAGGCAAGCTTCAGATATAATGTTAGGTGGCCTGACTTCTCTCTCCTTTTACTTGCTTTCCCATCCTCCTTGCAAAAGATCTTCCTAGCCCTATTAAGGCATTTCTATTACACAACTGAGGGCCAGTGTGGTATAGTGGTTCAGGCACCAGGCTAGAGGCAGTGTGTTCCTTAGGCACGAAGCCACCTGGGTGACCTTGGGCCAGTCACTTTCTCTGAGCCCTAGGAAGGAGAAATGACAAATCACTTCTGGAAAACTTTGTCAAGCAAACGGCAGGAACTTGTTCCAGATGAACAGAAGAATTTTTTTTTACTACTTTATGCAATAGCTTAGAAATGTAGCGGGGGTGGGGAGGCGAAATCAGCCCTGGGTTTCTGTTAGAGTTAGTTCGCTCTAAGGAACACCATAACTGCAACACAAAGATTGGGTCAAATCTCAGACCATTGCTTTATCACCAGTCAAGAATTCACAATAAATATCCTTTTAGGGAATGTGCATCTGAAAAATAGCCGTCATCTGAAAGCTGAATACAAAATCAAGAAAGAAACCTCCTTGTGATACGTATTTAACTCAGGGGGATTCATTTATTTATTTTTTCAGATTTGTGGCTGGCAAAGATTCTTTTGATTGCGGTGCTTATGTATTTATTGTTTATTTATTCAGTAAGCAAATGTCAATGCTGCAAACATTGACATGTTTTTTCACTGACAATATGAGATAGCCTGTTATTTTGCTTCATTTGGGAGGGAGGAATCACCCGGTGATAAGATTGCAAAAACCCACGTACAGAATGGGAAGTGAAACCTCATATGTAAAACTAATTGAATAATGTGATTTATGACGTGTAGATAAGGGCGAGGATTGTGTTTGTGTTATGATGGGTTTTGGGGGAGGAGATTTCAGATTCTGGCATCTCTCCATGAGTGCCGAAGTTTCATTTCATTACTAAGACTTTTTAGATAAATAATATGCCTGCAATTTGTTTGATTTGTCTCATTCATTGGAACCATGACAGCAAATTTATACGGCTGCCCAACTGACACACAATGACTCTGGGCAGCTTACAATATCCTGTCCCATTTGTGTCAGAGACACCTTTTAAGGTGCTTCCAGATTGAACAGATTGGACGGTGACATCACTGTTGCCCTTGGGGTGGGGGAGCTCGTTCCATCTCCCCATCAAAGAGCTGGAGCGAATGACAGGAGCTCACCCCGGCATGCAGCAGCACTTGGGTCTCAAACGTGGGTTTGCTAACCTCCAACCCAGCGTCCTAACAATGTGACCACCTTGCTCCTAGCTTGCAACATTAAAAAAAAAATTCAAAGCATAAACCCCCTACAACCCTCCCCCACCCTATTGGTGGCAAGAAATGCAAGCATATCAATCACTTGATAGGCTCCATGTTGGCTTTGAGTCCCCACATCCACAGACAGAATCAGATCTTCAGAGCCTTTCAGAAAAGTAACAAGGTGGGGATCAATTGTGTCTCCAGGGAAGTGATATTCCATGGGAAACATCCAACATATAAGCAAGCTTTGTGTAAGAAAAGAAAAAAAAACAGTCATCAAGGAAATGGGAGAAGAGACAATTATCTCAAAGAATGTTTCAGTAATAATAAAGTTTTTTTTACTCAAAACATATAGATGAGCCCATAAAAGCTATATATATACCAGAACAGAAATATTAGTTACATATGTAATGAGGGACGCGGTGGCTCAGTGGGTTAGGACGCTGAGCTTGTCAATCAGAAGGTCGGCAGTTTGGCGGGTCGAATCCCGAGTGCCGCGTAGCAGAGTGAGCGCCTGTTACTCGTCCCAGCTTCTGCCAACCTAGCAGTTCGAAAGCACGTAAAAATGCAAGTAGAAAAATAGGGACCACTCCGGTGGGAAGGTAACAGCGTTCCGTGCGCCTTTGGCGTCTAGTCATGCCGGCCACATGACCACGGAGACGTCCTCGGACAAGCGCTGGCTCTTCGGCTTTGAAACGGAGATGAGCACCGGCCCCTAGAGTCCGAAACGACTAGCACGCATGTGCGGGGGAACCACTACCTTTACCTATAGTCTCCTTAAAATGGACCAAATTGAGAACACTAGAGAGTCTCCTATGCTTATCTCAAAGGGCCCCAGAGCAGCAAAATGTGCAACTACCCTTCTTAATATTTCAATATAGGTTTGCATAAAAATTAGTTCTATTTATTTTGGGGCATTCTCTTTTATGATCTGTTGCTAATTGAGCCTTCTCTTGTTCCTTCCCAGAGCCATTTGCTTTTGACACCCCAGAAGAGGTTGCCTCCAACTTCATCTCATCTTTGACTGAAACTGCTGAAGCTGCAGATGCCAATAGAAATATCTGTAAGTCATTGTAAATGGAATGGATAATTATAATTCCCTTCCTAGCATAAGAAGAGCGGGCACAGTTACGTTGTTAGATGCTCTCAATTTCTCTGAGTAGTAAATATTCTAGGGCAGGGGTGTCAAACTCAATTTCATTGAGGGCCACATCAGCATTGCAGTTGCCCTCAGGGGGGCGGGTGGGTGTGGCCTGGGTGGGTGTAGCCTACTGGGTGGGCGTGGCTAGAGTGCGTATGGCCTACTGGGTGGGCGTGGCCAGCTCCACATCGTTCGCATCAAGGGTGCCTATGGGGGCCTGGGCAGGAGTGGGACAGATCTGAGGGTCTCTGGCAGGAGGAGGGTCTCTGGGCCAGGGCCAAGGCAGTGGGGGCCGTTCCCTCACTGTTTCCAGGATGGCTTCGCGGGCCGCATGAAACGACTTTGCGGGCCGGATCCGGCCCCCGGGCCTTGTGTTTGACATGTCTGTTCTAGGGCAATTTAATGGAATGTCATTTCAATATAGCAAAGAGAGCACTGAGCATTTTTTGTTTAAAAACAGTCCCTCTTCTTTCCATTCAAGAACATTAATTCACAAAACTCATTGACACTGATTATGTTACCTAGTTGGGTAATGAAATGTCTGCCAGCTAACAACCAAGCTTAGAAAGCGCCATGGACTCTGTCGCTCAACTCTGAGTGACAAAGATTCTCTTCTATGAGAATTGCTAAAAGCATTACAACTAAAACATTGCATAATATTTTTTCTAAATATTCAAGCTGATCATTAGTTGAGGAAAAATGGAAGTAAATACCTGGGGTTCTTCCAAGGCAGAAGATTCTACCCATAATATCTTGGGCATATGTCTACTGCTATGAAGCTTGTTGTTTCTCTGTGGATGCCTGTTAGATTGACAGCTGCTGTTACTAATAGACATATTGGTCTGCTACCTCCTTTTGAACCATCTTGCAGCTCTGGATTAAATCTCACCTCCAAATACAGAGTTGTTCCTAGTTATCAAAGGAATAGCTCCTGGGTGTAATTTCCATTAATGAAATTTGCAGCAGTATATTGTGGTGCAGAAATCTGCAGCAGTACATTGTGGTAGAATGTCCAAAATATCAAAATTACCGTACATGTAACTTGGGGAAAAACGACCTGAATACTAGTTCCTTTCCTTTCCAGCCTCTACACAGAAGCGAAGGATTGTCATTAAGAAAGGAGGCACAATGAACATCTACTTTCTCCTTGATGCCTCAAAAAGTATTAAACTAGAGGATTTCAAGAGTACACAGAATGCTACAATCAAGTTGATTGAAAAGGTATAGAAGAATCAGATAATTTCTTTGCTCAGTCCTGTACCAAGAAGGTACTGGCACTAGTTATAAACCAGGGTTTATCAAACTTCACCCCTTTAAGGCATGTGGACTTTAATGCCCAGAATTCCCCAGCAAGCATGATGACATTATAAGGCAGAGATGGACCTTTTTTTAGTTCAAGGAAACACTGGAAATGTGGAGAGCCACTGAGAAATGGCTGTTGATGTGAGCCTGGCCCAACATAATATTCTTGTTAGTTTCACAAAATATTCTCCACCATCCCATGCAGGGGTCTCTAACCTTGGCAATTTTACAAGTTGTGGACTTCAGTTCCCAGAATTCCTCAGCCAGCCATGGTTGACATTATTAAATTAAATTAAATTAAATTAAATTAAATAAATTGTAAAGTTGCCAAGGTTGGAGACCTCTGCCATAGGGAGCTTTGTAAAGCTGGAGGTCTTTCCAACCAGCAGAAATGAGGCTAAAGCTTAGTGTAGTCTGTTGTTGTTGTTGTTGTTGTTGTCGTCATCACCATCACCATCACTATCACCATAATCATCATCATTAAAAAATTGTTTAAATGGAAAAGCCAGATGGGAAATAGACTAGTGGGAACTAAAGGATGCCCTAACTCTTGAGTAAGATCTAATCTCTTAAACAAAATGGCCAATAAACTGTAAGACCACACTTAAAATACTACACCCAATTTTGGCTGCCACAATATAAAAAAGATGTTAAGACTCTCGAAAGAATGCAAAGAAGAGCAACTGAAATGATTATGGGACTGGAGGCTAAAACATAAGAAGAACACAAATGAAGGGGAATGCATGTGTCCCAAGATAATGTTGCAGGATCCAATTTGGGTCGGTCATCAGTACTAGAGGTTTTGTCTTCCCAGCTTTCGGACTTGTGCTGGAACTCATCTTTGGGGAACGTCTCTCTGGATGGGCTTCAGCACGAGTCCAAAAGCTTGGAAGACAAAACCTCTGGTCCTGGTACCAGACCCAGGTTGGATCCTGCATAAGAAGAACAGTTATAGGAACTGGGTTTGTCTAGTCTAGTGAAAAGGATGACTAGGAATGACATGATAATAGTCTTCTAAGGGGCCGACATAAAGAAGAAGGGGTCAATTTATTCTCTAAAGCACCTGAAAGCAGGAGAAGTAGTAATGGATGGAAACTAACATGGAATAGAATAGAATAGAATAGAATAGAATAGAATAGAATAGAATAGAATAGAATAGAATAGAATAGAATAGAATAGAATAGAATAGAATAGAATAGAACAGAACAGAGTAGAGTAGAGTAGAGTAGAGTAGAGTAGATCAAAGATATAAGTACAGATTAGGTGAGCAACTGTGAGAGGGACCTTGGAGTCCTAGTGGACGATCACTTGACTATGAGCCAGCAGTGTGCAGCAGTTTCCAAAAAAGCTAATACAATCCTGGGTTGTATAAACAGAGGCACAGAATCAAGATCATACTAAATATTAGTACCGCTTTATAAAACCCTAGTGAGACCACACATGGAATACTGCATCCAATTTTGACCACCATACTACCAAAAAAAAAGATGTTGAGACCTTGGGAAAAGTTCAGAGAAGAGCAACTAAGATGATCTAAGGCTTGGAGACTTCAACATATGAAGAACAGTTGCAGGACTTGGGCTTGGCTAGACTAAAGAAAAGAAGAAATAGGGGTGACATGATAGCAGTACTCCAGTATTTGAGGGGCTGCCATAAAGAAGAGGGGGTCAAATTATTATCCAAAACACCAGAGGGCAGGACAAGAAACAATGGTTGGAAACTGAACAAAGAGAGAAGCAACCTAGAATTAAGGAGAAACTTCCTAACAGTGAGAACAATTAACCATTGAAACAGCTTGCCTCCAGAAATCATGGGCGCTCCATCAGTGGAGGTTTCTAAGAAGAGACTGGATAGTCACTTGTCTGAGATGTTATAGGTTCTCCTGCTTGAGCAAGGGGGCTGGACTAGCAGACCTCCAAGGTCCCGTCCTATTCTATTCTATTCTATTCTATTCTATTCTATTCTATTCTATTCTATTCTATTCTATTCTATTCTATTCTATTCTATTCTATTCTATTCTATTCTATTCTATTGCCCTTGGGACTGAATGTTAATGAACCTAGTCGTGCTTATTTTTGCCTTCTGGTTTCCCTTTGCAGATCTCCAGCTATGATGTCTCCCCCAATTACGCCCTCATCACTTTTGCCACACACAGCAAAGAGCTTTTGAACACAATGCAGGCAGAGAGCACTGATGCAGCCAAGGTGATTGAGCTACTGGAAAATGTCAACACTGCTGGTGAGGTATATTCCTGATCTTTGCCAGGGAGATGGATCCGGCTAGGAGAACATTTTGCTCATCCACAACCTGTTTAACTTTATAACTCAAAAAAAGAAGTCTTTTTCTTACTTGGAATGGGTAACTTCACACACTTACGTGGCACTCTCTAACCCTTTCCATTCTATTCCAAGCAACGTCTGCATCCTTAAGTCTTTTCCCTTACATTCCCTCTCTACATTCTGCTGGGAATTTTATAATTTGTTTATACGCCACTAAAGTATGGTCTGTCTCAAATTCAGAACCTCACATTCTCCTTTTATGCTTTGCAAATTTTCTGTCTTTTATCATCAGTCATGTTTCAGTTCCTCTTTGCTGAGTAGGCATGTATTTGAAACCAACAGGTTTTTTCCCCCCTAAAATCACCCTTCTTGGATCTCCAAATGGAATAACCATGTGTGTGTTTTGTTTTGTTTTTGTATTCTTCTCATCTCTTCTCACCAATACCCTCATATAATCTAGCAGGAAAAAGAATTCCTCTGAATTGGGGTTAATCAAAATATTCTTCAATTTTCCCCAAGGTCATTCCTGGTTCTTTCATTATCACCATCCATTGCACTCTAACAGGGAACTAATATCCGTCTATGATTCCTACTTTTATATTTACCTACAGCAACCTGCAAGACTTCTAGCCTATCCTAGTGACTTATACTTAGTCGCTAGATAATTCATTTTACTCAAGGTCAAGAGATAATACCGGTAATAGTAAAAAACAAGCAAACCAAACAGAGTCTCAAATGCTTGCCCAGACGACTTGCTGTTACTCTACAAAAGAGCGCACAGAGAAATAATCCAAAATCAGTCCAAGGATCTGAGAGCCAGGTCAGGATTGTCAGCCAATACCAATGTCAGAAGTTCAAGGTTTCTTACAGGAACAGGATTCATAGGAGGGTCTAGGACAGTGATGGTGAACTTTTTAGAGACCGAGTGCCCAAACTGCAACCCAAAACCCACTTATGTATCATTGGTTGCTGGGTGTGTGTGGCCCATTGGGTGGGCGTGCCCATTGGGTGGGCGTGGCCCATTGGGTGGTATCACTGCGGTGGTAATGGCAAACTGGGTGAGACTAAAAAGTTCAATCAATCAATTCCAACTTTCCGAGATCTTTTTTCCCCCCCGCGAGAAGTTGAAATTGATTGATTGATTGATTGAACCTTTTTTTTGCACACGGCAGCAGAGGCCTAAATCAAAAAGGTTTTATAAAACCCAGCTGAAGGCCTAGGACTGGGGCGATGGTGCATGTGCCCACAGAGAGGGCTCTGTGTGCCGCCTGTGGCACGCATGCCATAGGTTCACCACCACGGGTCTAGGACAATTTGAACCAGCCAAATTTTCACACCCACTTCTTCATGGGCCTCCACTGTAGTTGACCCACCACCAGCATTTATACATAGCAAGGCCTCCACTGTTGCTCCTGCCCTGCCTGCTTTTCCCAGCTCATTCACCAAGGGATGTTTGGCCCCAGGCGTTTCACTCTATGGGACACTTAAATGTGCCTTCCACTGGCTGGGTGGGATGGATGCCTGGCACAGCTCCCCTAGCAGCAGCAGTGGCAGTGGCAGCAGACCAGCCAGTGGTTGCTCCCCACCATGGCCCTGCTGTATTTATAGACATGTCATGGCCAAAGAGGGGATTAGCCCCGCCTGCATCTACCAGCCCACATCCCACTCAGGAGGGGCTGAAAGGTGAGTGTGAGTCCCGTCTGTAACCACAGCCTTGGTACATGTGCAGGCAGGCCCTCCCCCTCCTGAGAGGCCTGGCTTAAATTATTTCCCTTGCTTGGCAATGGACCAGCTGTCTGCAATCCTTCCCTTAATGACCACTGCAAACAAGATTATAAAATCAGGTAGATCATGTGATAAACCCGATTTACAACTGTTATGACATACAAAAATAATGGGCAGAGTCCCCCTATATACTACCCATGTAGTAGCCAATATACTGTTGTCCGCATTCTACCAACTAGGAAGTATTAATATGCATTCAAAATGTTTAATAACAAAGGAATTCTTGAGACTGAGAAATGTTCAGTACTGAAGAACAGCAACTGTTGTTTTTCTGAAGCAAAGTCTGAAGTTCAGTTAGGTCAGGGGTGTCAAACTGCCGGCCCGCCGGCCGGACGCATCATGTGGAAGCCGCGCCCACCCCATTGCCAGCAATGGCAAAACAGTCCTGATACATCGGCGTGACGTCACGTGACATCGCGAGTTTGACATGTCTGAGTTAGGTTTTATTGCTGCTACATATGTAGCCTGAATAGCAAATGAGATCTGCTAAAGCTAGCCAACTGCAATTAATTCTGTTCATTTTTCTTCTTTTATCTTTTCTCTTTTTTCCCCTAGAACATAAGAAAAAATCAGGAACTAACCTCAAAAAGGCCTTGTTATCTGTCTATGAAATGATGCTTGCCCAGGAAGCTAACGAGAAGAAACGTGGATTAAATCCTCCTCCTGTTTCCAATTCCACACGCCATGTGATCATTCTCCTGAGTGATGGTGAGAAAATGAACACCTAAAAAAAAACTTTATTTTTTAATTTTTGCAGCTACTTTTTAATATTTAATAGGGCAGATACTTTAACACAGGGGTGTCAAACTCAATTTCATTGAGGGCCACATCAGCATTGCAGTTGCCCTCAGGGGGCCGGGTGGATATGGCCTGGGTGGGCGTGGCCTACTGGGTGGGCGTGGCTAGAGTGCGTATGGCCTACTGGGTGGGCGTGGCCAGCTCTCCATCGTTGGCATCAAGGGTTCCTATGGGGGCCTGGGCAGGAGTGGGACAGATCTGAGGGTCTCTGGCAGAAGGAGGGTCTCTGGGCCAGGGCCAAGGCAGTGTGGGCCGTTCCCTCCCTGTTTCCAGGATGGCTTCGCGGGCCACATGAAACCACTTTGCGGGCCGCATCCGGCCCCCGGGCCTTGTGTTTGACATGTCTGCTTTAACATTTGTTTGAAAGAACCTTTATGCTATTTATTTAATCAATATATTCTTTAATTTGCAGTTTAAATAGAATTTAGACATGGCCCAGTTTTTTTTCTTAATCTGTATATTCAGGAAAAGTTGCTTTGTATTTTTATCCTTTCCCCCCTCAGAATCCAGAATCCACAAGTTCAAACCTCTTGCTATGTGTGTAACCCTGCCGTGGTGGGATTCACATATGTGAACAATCAGTTCTCTGTGTGGATGCCACTTCCAGAAATCCATTTTGGGCCTGCACAAAAAAAAATTAGCCACTGGTTCTGCTGAACTGGTGCGAACTTGCTGAATCCCACCACTGAACCCCCCCCCACCTTTTAAATAACCTTTTTATTAAAAAAATTAAAACAGAGTCTAAAATATTGTACAAAAATAAAACAAAAAATAAAGAGAGCATTTAAAACTACATTAAAAAGAACAAAAACACAAACACATACATATATTATCCAACTTAGTGGAATATTGATAAATATATTGTAACAATGTTAGTTTCCCCCTCTTTTGGAAGCAAGCCCCCAATTTTTAAACTTCTATCTCTCTTTGTAACTTATCTGACCTGTCACCTATCTATATTAAGAACAGTCAACAGGCAAAGCAACAGCAAAATTAAAGTTTCAAAATCTATTAACAATCTATTATTTTATTTAACTTGCAGAAAGTCTACCACGACTTCTTTATAATTTCAAATCACCACAACAGTTATCTCTGATCCATCCTGGAACAAATATCCTGATTTGCTTCCTAATAACATCCCTTATCAATTGTTGTCTGATTAAATATAGTAAATCCATTCTCCAAAGTTGATCTATCGTCCCAAAAAGCCCAATCAAATTTGTTTTCCAGTTGGATATATAATAGGTCCATTCCCCAATCTCCATCAATGTTCTTTTAAAAATCCAATTTATCACTCATCAAGTCTATCAGCTCTAAATCCATATTTCTTTTAGCCTTGTCTGTTTGAACTTGTAGGTAAAAAGCATTATTTTTTCAAAGGCCTCCCAGAGGCTTTACATTGGTGCATTGTTTGTTCTCCTGTAACTTAGCAGCCAAACAGAAAGAGTTCTTCAAGGAGAGAAGACAAAGAATATTGAGGTGATATTCCTCACAGTAAAAATAGGGGGGAGGGGGAAAGGAGGAAATTTTGATCCATTTTTTTAAAAAAAAAATAGAACTTTTTGAGAGTTAATAAAATGCAAAATCCCTGTAATGAAAGTCCAATACAGATGTGAATCCAGTCAAGTCACTTTCAGTATCCAGAAAATTGCCGCAACGTACTTACAGAGAAAGCGAAAGTTATTCAGAACAACAGAGCAGAACAACAACAACAAAAAGACATATGCACAAAAGAATCATTGTAAAATCCAGCAAGGGGTTAGAATAAATCAGCATTTAACCAGTCAGTTAACTTTTGAAAATAAAAAGCAAATTAAAAAATGAAACTTCAAAGAGTGTAGTTAAAAGCCATGCATGCTTCAAAGAAATCAATCAGCTGAGAGGAAAAGATGGAGATCTATCTCTCCAGCTGCTCCTACCAGGAATTGCAATCCTCAAAATTCCTTTTCACAGGTGGGTCCGTGGTTGTCCAAGGATTGTCTTGAATCATTCCTAAATGTTCCCATTCAACTCTAGGGGGTGCACCACCAAAAAACCAACTTTGGCAGCAAAATCAGCTCATTGTCAGTAGGAGAAAAAGATTGCCCTGTTGTTCAACACACAATCTTGGGGGAAGTCAAACCCTTTTTGGATCAAGATTGTAAAGTCACGTGCTTCACATAGAGACGGACACAGAGCTGGGGTAAAGATGAGTTTATTCTGAACAGAACGAACTGGGGAAACAGGGAAGCCTGGCGTCTATTTATACCTGCCCAGGTGGATGGCATCCAATCAGTTCAAACCTGGGCTTCCTCCCAGTGCAGGTGACAATGGGTGTAGATCCTGGCTTCCCACCAGGCTGACCATGCCTGGGGCTGTCAACAGCTTAACTCATTAGGCTTATCCTGAGTGAGCAGTTATCGCCCGGAGCTGTCCAACCCCTCTGCTGATCTGCACCATCAGCCTCCTGCTGTGCTGTCCCTTTGTGTATGCTGGGAGGCATACACTGCAAAGATCATTACTTAATCTTTAAATGGCATATCAAAAAATTAGTGGGGTTCTTAGAAATCGACCTCTAGCTTAATTTTATTTCAGTGATTCAAGTTCATTTGAGTTGAATGAAGTGAATTATTTCTACAGTTCCATGGAAATTTTGGAAGAGCTGTGGGACCACAGTCAGAGTTTTGAAGGGCAACTTGATCGCTTCTACCATATAGTAACTGCTACTCTCAACCTTCAGGTCGCTACAACATGGGCGGGGATCCAATTCCCATCATGAATGATATTAAGGAATTCCTCAGCATTAAGAAATCCGGCTCCAGTTCTCGCAATGAATTCTTAGGTAAGTTCTGACAATCTACACACCAGGAAGGAAATGGGGAGAAAAGTACTGTAAACCAGAATTTCTCAATGTTTGGCCTCACTTGCCTGTGATAAGACTTTCTGGCAATATTATAGGCCAAGGTCGGAAAGTATAAATCCAGTGTTTTAAACCTTAAACCACTGTGTTGTTGCTGTTTTTATTCTATGAGTGTCTGATTGACTTCTTGGCATCTTAACCCAAGGAAAAATAGAGAGTAAATGATATTACAAAAGCAATTTCTGTGTTCCTGGTTGAATATAAAACCTAGTGAGATTAGCACACAAGTTGAAGATCGTACATTGGCCCTGAGGAAATTAATGCATGTACTGTCTCTGCCAGGGGGTGGGATTACTGAAAGACAAAGGAACAAATAATTGGGTGATACTTATGGACCTAGAACTTGCAGACATTATGCAAGGATTGTGGCCCACATTTGACTTGATAAATCAAGAATTGTGTTTGGCAAGTGTTGTTGTTAGTTGCAAACTTGTGTCCGACCCATCGCGACCCCATGGACAATGTTCCTCCAGGCCTTCCTGTCCTCTACCATCTTCTGGAGTCCATTTAAGCTCACGCCTACTGCTTCAGTGACTCCATCCAGCCACCTCATTCTCTGTCGTCCCCTTCTTCTCTCGCCCTCAACCATGCCCAGCATTAGGCTCTTCTCCAGTGAGTCCTTCCTTCTCATTAGGTGGCCAAAGTATTTGAGTTTCAACTTCAGGATCTGGCCTTCTAAAGAGCAGTCAGGGTTGATTTCCTCTAGGACTGACCGGTTTGATCGCCTTGCAGTCCAAGTGACTCGCAGGAGTCTTCTCCAGCACCATAGTTCAAAGGCCTCAATTCTTTGGTGCTCAGCCTTTCCAACTTTCACAGCCATACTTTGCAACTGGGAAGACCATAGCCTTGACTATACGCACCTTTGTTGGCAGGTTGGCAAGTATATGTGATTATTTATTTTTTGGTCATGCTTGTATATCACTGTGTTCAATTCCTAGAAGCTTATCAGAATTGAATCTTCAGATGCCATACGCTCAGTATAATTGTTTTAAAGTAGCAAAGCTCTTAAAATAGCTGTCACTTATAATTTGCCAAACAGCAAGGGAGGGAGGTGGGCAAATTTCCAAGTGGGGAGGGAAGTTTCTGGAATGCAAGAGAGCCTTCTGTTGCCGTTGAGACCTTAGACACCAAGGTCAAGTTATGAAATATTTGAGTGGCTCAGACAGTCTTTTCCCCAAACAAAAGAAGTGAACCCAATTGGTGAACTGTGAACTGCTGGCAGCCCAGAGAGGGAAAAAGGGTTTTACCTATGTGGGTTTTTGCGGGAAAAATCCCAGAACTGGCTTTGCTTGTGCTGTACCTATATGGATCTTTCAATAAAGCTATACCCTTGGTAATTTAAAAGAGCCAAGAGTTTCTTTGTTTGAATGGGCCAAATGGGATGGTTGACAGTTCCTACTTTTCTGTTGATTAAGCACACGCATAATTGCCTTGTTTAAAAAGCCTGCCTTGGACCCAGCAATATTAAACAACTATCGTCTGGTATCCAACCTTCGCTTTCTGGCGAAGGTTGTTGAGAGCGTGGTGGCGCGACAGCTCCCTTTGTTCTTGGATGAAGCTGATTATCTAGACCCGTACCAATCGGGTTTCAGGCCCGGGTACAGCACGGAGACGGCATTGGTCGCGCTGGTGAATGATCTCTGGCGGGCTCGGGACAGGGGCTGCTCCTCTGTCCTAGTCCTTTTAGACCTCTCAGCGGCTTTTGATACCATTGACCATGGTATCCTGCTGCGACGTCTCAGGGGGTTAGGAGTGGGAGGCACAGTTCTCCAGTGGTTCTCCTCCTACCTTCTGGGATGCTCGCAGTCGGTGTTGGCAGGGGGGCAGAGATCGACCTTGAGACCTCTCATTTGTGGAGTTCCTCAGGGATCGGTTCTCTCGCCTCTCCTGTTCAACATCTATATGAAGCCGCTGGGTGAGATCATTCGTGGTTTCGGAGTTGGGTATCATCAATATGCTGATGATACCCAGCTTTTTATTTCGACCCCGAACCACCCCAGTGATGCCCTCGACGTGATGTCCCGCTGCCTGGAGGCGGTCCGGGTCTGGATGGGGAGGAACAGGCTTCGACTCAACCCTGACAAGACTGAGTGGCTGTTCGTGCCGGCATCCCGGGAAATTCCGATTATCCCATCTCTGGCCATGGGGGGTGAGCTATTACCCCCCGTAGATAGGGCGCGCAACTTGGGGGTCCTTCTAGATTCACAGCTCTCTTTAGAAGAGCATATTGGAGCTGTGACTAGGGGGGCCTTTGCCCAGGTTCGCCTGGTGCGCCAGTTGCGACCCTATCTAGACCGGGATGCCTTGCGTACAGTCACTCATGCGCTCGTGACTTCTCGTCTAGACTTCTGTAATGCTCTCTACATGGGGCTGCCCTTGAAGTCCACTCGGAGGCTCCAACTGCTGCAGAATGCAGCTGCGCGAGTTGTGCTGGGGGTTTCCCGATACTCCCATGTTACACCTTTGCTCCACGAGCTGCATTGGCTACCGGTTGCCCTCCGGGTGAGATTCAAGGTGTTAGTAATAACTTACAAAGCCCTACATGGCATGGGTCCGTATTACCTACGGCAACACCTGCGGCCGGCGTCAACTTCCCTCCGTCCAGTGCGCTCCCACAGAGAGGGCCTCCTCAGGGTGCCTCCAATCAAAGAATGTCGATTGGTGGCCCCCAGGGGGAGAGCGTTCTCTGTGGGCGTGCCAGACCTATGGAACCGCTTGTCGGTTGAGCTCCGGATGGCCCCCGACCTTCGCTCCTTCCGGCGCGATCTAAAAACGTATCTATTTGAGCAGTCTGACCTGGTCTGAGGGGTTAGGGTTGGTTTTTTAATACATCTTAATTATTGTTTTATCCTTGGGCATTTATTTAATCGCTTTTAACTTTTGTATCCTGTTTTTGTATTTATTGCCCTGTACACCGCCCTGGGTCCTTCGGGAGAAGGGCGGTATAAAAATATAATAAATAAATAAATAGTGATGGATCATTGAGAGAATTCTGGTACTAGATGAAAACTCCTAAGTGTAGGTGTTGAGTATAAAATTAGCAGTTTCCAGGCTAGATGTGAACACAATGGTTCAACAACCACTTCGCTTCAAGCCACTAGTGTCAGTCAACTCAGAGATTTAGAAGAAAGAAGCTATGGGTTTAAACCAGGGGTCTTCAAAGTTGGCCCTTTTATGACTTGTGGACTTCAACTCCCAGAATTCTTCAGCCAGGCATGCTGGCTGAGGAATTCTGGGAGTTGAAGTCCACAAGTCATAAAAGGGCCAACTTTGAAGACCCCAGTTTAAAGCAATACAAAGATCAAGGTAATTTACATCTTTGAAAATGGCAGTGGGCAAACTATTGTGTGTGGCTTTATTTTTGTCTGAAGTAAAAAAAAAATAATCCTCATTTAATCCAGCTGCTTTGGAAGTCTGCCAAAACTAGTAGCCGAAGTGTCACAATGAAATGTCTAAAGATTTTTGATAGCCTGGTGTTAGCCAGGAAGACTGACAAAAATTGCAATGCTGCACTTTATTAAGGACTCACCACTACAACGACTGTTGCCTTTTTTGGTCAGGAACATTAGTACTTCCCTCCCAACCTATCCATGCTTGCTTGCAGATGTTTATGCCTTTGCTGTTGGAAAAGAAACCAATGAGAATGTCCTGAATGCTTTGGCATCACAAAAACCTGGTGAGCAGCATCTCTTCATAATGAGGAAAATTGAAGACCTGCAAAAAGCCTTTGATGAAATGATCGGTAATTTGAACCTACCTTTTGTTGATTTGTTTGTAGGCTTCTATAGGGCTTGTAATCCTTCTCGGAAAACCGCTGAGTTTAGGGACCCTACAGATTTGACTCCGCTAGTCATTGCTGACTGTAGGGGTCTCCAGGCCATTGAGCCAGCACTGTCTGAAGACATTTCCGCGGTGATGTGGTTGGCATGATGTCACAGAGCGCTGTTACCTTCCCATCAAAGTGGTACCTATTTATCTACTTGCATTTGCATGCTTTCGGACTGCTAGGTTGCAGGAGCTGGAGCGAGGACCAGAACTCACCCATTTGCTTGGAGCTCAGGTCTTGAACCTGAGCTGTTGGCTTTCCAGCTGACAAGCCCAGCATCTTAACCTCGGAGTCACCGTGCTGCCCTGTAAGAACCCACCCTTCCAGAGTTTACCCCGCTTCCATTTTAGTGTGGAGTGTGACTTTCCATAGCTACCTAATCTTCCTATTACCCTTCTTATCCTTTTCAAGGAATCCCTCAGTCATAGTTTCTTGCCTAGCCTAGGCCTTCAGCTTTTGTAGAAAAACTCAAAGGTCTGAGAAAAGTGCCTCTCTATTTCCAGATGAGAGTGAAGCTTTGTCTATGTGTGGCTTGGCAAAAGAACACAAAACAGAAGATCAAAAGAAGAATCCCTGGAACACCAATATCTCCATCAGGGTAAGGGTGGCCTTTGGAATAGAATTAAGCTCAGAGAAGAACGCTTTCTTTAGTTATACAGATAGTCCTTGACTTACAGCAGTTCATTTAGGGACTGTTCAAAGTTACAACGGCAGCACTGGATATATATATTTTTTCATACTTACCACCTCACGGTCACATGATCAAAATTCGAATGTTTGGCAACTGATTTGCATTTATGACAGTTACAGTGTCTTGGGATCACATGATCAGCTTTTGTGACCTTCTGAGAAGCAAATTCAACAGGGAATTTACAACCGTGTTGCCAACTGAACAACTGCATCGATTCACCTAACAAGTGTGGCAAGAAAGGTCATAAAATGGGGGGGAAAAACTCACTTAACAACTGACTCCCTTAGCAACAGAAATTTTGGGCTCAGTTGTTGAGGACTCCCTGTAACCAGAGTAAGATTTGATATTCCTTGTTTCTTACGGGCTCTCTCCATGATGCCTCATTGATTTTAGATTATCTTGAGGCTGCTACTGGACAATAATAATAATAATAATAATAATAATAATAATAATAATAATAATAATAATAATAATAATAATAATAATTATTATTATTATTATTATTATTATTATTATTATTATTATTATTATTATTATTATTATTATTATTATTATTATTATTATTATTATTTTATTTGTATACTGCCCTTCTCCCGAAGGACTCAGGGCGGTGAACAGGGCAAACATATAAAAGTACAAAATTACAAAAGTTAAAAAGAATTATTTTATTTTATTTTATTTTATTTTAATTCCATTTATATCCTGCCCTTCTCCGAAGACTCAGGGCGGCTTACAAGCTTAGCAGTAGCCTTCATTCTATGTATATGCCTGCTTATTAGGGCTTTCACACATACCCCAAGCGGCATTATTACAAAGTCAGCTTAATTGCCCCCAACAATCTGGGTCCTCATTTTACCTACCTCGGAAGGATGGAAGGCTGAGTCAACCTTGAGCCTGGTGGGACTCGAACCTGCACTAATTGCAGGCAGCTGGTGTTACTTAAGGAGGCATTAGCCCACTGCTCCACCAAACAAAATGCCCAAGCTAAAACAGTAGGTAAATATATTTACAACAACAATAAAATCCCAACCCATCCCCCATCAGGCCAGGCTGGCTTGTTCGAACAAATAAGTCTTCAGATCGCGCCGGAAGGAGCGAAGGTCAGGCGCCATCCAGAACTCAACCGGCAACCGATTCCATAAATCCGGGGCGCCCACAATGTTGGAATAAGGATGAAAATATTACCTTAATATTACCAGCCTAGGAAGGATTATTTATGTCTGATCTATTCATGGGCTGAAAATGACTTGGAGGCAGTTTCATGGGGACATTGCAGGGGGAAAAAATGTTGACTGGGATGCAAGTGGGGAGATCCTCTTAGATGTTTGAAGTTTGAACTTCAAAATTATTTCCCAACGTTCCCAAGGGAGCAAAACATTGACCCTATAACGATATACTGATGTTGTAAACCACCCAGGGACTATTGTAAAGCACCATGTGGCAGTATATACTGTAAGTCTTAAGTGCTATCGCTATGGGAATAGTACAAATTCTTCAATTAATGTTGAATAATGAGTAAATCCTATTGAATGCAATGGGGATTATTTCCAAGGAAATCTATGTAGGAAGCTTTTGCGACTTACTCATAATGATTTTTCTCTTCCAATCACAGCGTTCCGGTAGGGTAGGGTTTGAACACTGCAAAGGAACCCTCATTTCTGAGTATTATATCTTGACGGCAGCTCACTGCTTCACTGTGAAAGATACGGCTGACCAGATCACAGTCACAATTGGTAAACAAAATTATCTTTTGAGAGGGAGTAGCCAAATGGGCAGCTGATGGTCCCACCATGTGGCGATAAGCTATGCAGCCCAAGACAGCAGGAAGTCTTAACGTTTTACTTTCCTATTTCCTAGTCAGGAAACAGTATCCTGTGGAGGCAATTCGACTCCACCCAAAATACCAGATCGGAAAGCTGAAAAATCACGGAATCCCTGAATTCTATGATTATGACATCGCCCTGATAAAACTTAAGGAAAAAGTGGTCTACTCTTTCAATGCAAGGTGAGATCTCGCAGGAAGACACAAAGAGAGAGAGAGACGGCAGAGCCCTTTCAGTTTTGTCTCAAAGAAATATTAGAATCAAGACATTGGTTTTATTTTATTTTATTTATTTATTTTAATTCCATTTATATCCCGCCCTTCTCCGAAGACTCAGGGCGGCTTACAAGCTTAGCAGTAGCCTTCATTCTATGTCTATGCCTGCTTATTAGGGCTTTCACACACACACCCCCAAGCGGCATTATTACAAAGTCAGCTTAATTGCCCCCAACAATCTGGGTCCTCTGGGTTTTACTTACTTTTACTTTTACTTTTATTAAATTTGTATACCGCCCTTCTCCCGAAGGACTCAGGGCGGTTAACAGGGCATATATAAATAACAATACAAAAATTAAAAAGGAATTAAACAAGTGCCCAATTAAAAATTACAATAACAATAAAAGACCCATTAAAAACCTTAACGTTCCCCATCAGGCCAGACCAGCTAGTTCAAATAAGTGGGTCTTCAGACCGCGCCGGAAGGAGCGAAGGTCCGATGCCATCCGGAGCTCAACCGGCAATTGATTCCATAGCGCCGGAGCGCCCACAGAGAAGGCCCTCCCCCTGGGGGTCACCAGTCGACATTCCCTGACCGGAGGCACCCTGAGGAGGGCCTCTCTGTTTTGATTTAGTTCTACGAAATGTGTGGTATTTTTTAATCTCGGTCTTTTATTATCAAAGATGAGCTGGTTGTTTCCTATTTAAAAGGCAAATTGGTGGGGTGGTATGTCTTAAATCAGTGTTTTTTCCAACTTGGGAACTTTAAGATGTGTTGACGTTTACTCCCAGAATCCCTCAGCCAGCACGGGGCTTCCTGTTTTATTTTAGGTTGGAAGAAGTTATACATAAAAGACTAATTAGTGCCTGGGGAAGAATAATTCCATTTAAAACAGGGGTGTCAAACTCAATTTTATTGAGGGCCGCATCAGCATTGCGGTTGCCCTCAGGGGGCCGGGTGGGTGTGGCCAGGGTGGGCGTGGCCTACTGGGTGGGTGTGGCTAGAGTGCGTATGGCCTACTGGGTGGGCGTGGCCAGCTCTACATCGTTCGCATCAAGGGTGCCTATGGGGGCCTGGGCAGGAGTGGGGCAGCTCTAAGGGTCTCTGGCAGAAGGAGGGTCTCTGGGCCAGGGCCAAGGCAGTGGGGGCCATTCCCTCACTGTTTCCAGGATGGCTTCGTGGGCCGCATGAAACCACTTCGCGGGCCGGATCTGGCCCCCGGGCCTTGTGTTTGACATGTCTGATTTAAAAAGATCTGGGCAGAAACTCAAGAGTCATAATGAGGCCCAGCTGATTTTTTTTAAATTTTAATTCCATTTATATCCCGCCCTTCTCCGAAGACTCAGGGCGGCTTACAAGCTTAGCAGTAGCCTTCATTCTATGTATATGCCTGCTTATTAGGGCTTTCATACACCCCCCAAGCGGCATTATTACAAAGTCAGCTTAATTGCCCCCAACAATCTGGGTCCTCATTTTACCTACCTGGGAAGGATGGAAGGCTGAGTCAACCTTGAGCCTGGTGGGATGCGAACCTGCACTAATTGCAGGCAGCTGGTGTTACTTAAGGAGGCATTAGCCCACTGCTCCACCAAGGCTCTTTTTGATGTCTCCTTGCACTTCTTGATTGCCTTCAGAAGTGGTGGGTGCGCCATCACTGAAGGCTTTAAAAAAAAAGACTGGACAACCATCTGCCTGGAATGATTTCGGGCAACAGCCCCCAACTTTTGGGGCACTGGGGAATGGTTCCATAGAGAAAGGTTTTTCCATGGACTGGAGGGGGGGGGGTTGCGTGCTGCCTGCATCCTGAGGATGGGGCTTCGCATGTTTGCATAGCCCAGTTGCTGGCATGCTGCAGACCGGTGCTGGTCCACGGACTGGGGGTTGGAGATCCCTAAAATAAGATCTTCTGCTCAGACAGGGGTTGGACTAGAAGACCCCCGAGGTCCCTTCCAACTCTATTATTCAATGTTCTATATTCTCCCCTACAGGCCAATTTGTTTACCATGTACACAAGGAACAACCCGAGCTCTGAGAAAGCCTCTCGCAACAACCACGTGTCAGGACCATGGTAAGAGGATCGTTTGTGTGTTAAAAGTAACCAACATGGGGCAGAAGAGCAGTAGGTTCCCTAAGGGCCAAATCTTCTTCCAAAGTAACATTTCTCAACCTTGGCAAGTTTTGTGGACTTCAACTCCCAGAATTCCTTTATGGCTCTTCTCTGAACCTGTTCTCTGAATTTCTTTGCATCCCTCTTGTAACATGTTGCGCTGCATCCTAGGTTGATTCGACCTCATACATGAATGAATTGGACTTGGAGCAAACTTGCTTGAAACGTTGGCCACCACTGGTCCACGGTATTCCTGATTCATCCAGCATCTTCCCCTCTTTTCTTTCTTTCTCCTCACTAGATGTTCCTCTTCCCTCCAAAGGAAGGAATTTCCTTTGGCAGTTCACTAAGCTCTTTTCATATTGTTTGGTTTAACAGAGAATGAGCTGCTACCTGTGGGAAACATTCGTTCTTTCTTTGTAACCAACTGTAAGTACGAAAACCAAGACGGTGCCGGGCTAGTTCGCAGGCCTGTTCAGATCAAGAATAGCGAAAAGGTGAGATCTTTGAGCAAGATACTCTAACAAGATTAGGTGGAGTGAGGCTCCCTTAAATCAAATCTAACACCTGAAGGCTCCAAGATATCAGATCCTTCCTTCCTTCCTTCCTTCCTTCCTTCCTTCCTTCCTTCCTTCCTTCCTTCCTTCCTTCCTTCCTTCCCGCCCTCCCTCCCTGATCTTTCCTCCTTCCTTCCTTCCTTCCTTCCTTCCCGCCCTCCCTCCCTGATCTTTCCTCCTTCCTTCCTTCCTTCCTTCCTTCCTTCCTTCCTTCCTCCCTGATCTTTCCTCCTTCCTTCCTTCCTTCCTTCCTTCCTTCCTTCCTTCCTTCCTTCCTTCCCGCCCTCCCTCCCTGATCTTTCCTCCTTCCTTCCTTCCTTCCTCCCCCTCTTCCTTCCTTCCTTCCTTCCTTCCTTCCTTCCCGCCCTCCCTCCCTGATCTTTCCTCCTTCCTTCCTTCCTTCCTTCCTTCCTTCCTTCCTTCCTTCCTTCCTTCCCGCCCTCCCTCCTTGATCTTTCCTCCTTCCTTCCTTCCTTCCTCCCCCTCTTCCTTCCTTCCTTCCTTCCTTCCTTCCTTCCTTCCCACCCTCCCTCCCTGATCTTTCCTCCTTCCTTCCTTCCTTCCTTCCTTCCTTCCTTCCTTCCTTCCCGCCCTCCCTCCTTGATCTTTCCTCCTTCCTTCCTTCCTTCCTCCCCCTCTTCCTTCCTTCCTTCCTTCCTTCCTTCCCGCCCTCCCTCCCTGATCTTTCCTCCTTCCTTCCTTCCGCCCCCCCTTCCTTCCTTCCTTCCTTCCTTCCTTCCTTCCTTCCTTCCTTCCTCCCTGATCTTTCCTCTTTCCTTCCTTCCTTCCTTCCTTCCTTCCTTCCTTCCCGCCCTCCCTCCCTGATCTTTCCTCCTTCCTTCCTTCCTCCCCCTCTTCCTTCCTTCCTTCCTTCCTTCCCACCCTTCCTCGCTGATCTTTCCTCCTTCCTTCCTTCCTTCCTTCCTTCCTTCCTTCCTTCCTTCCTTCCTTCCTTTCTCCCTGATCTTTCCTCTTTCCTTCCTTCCTTCCTTCCTTCCTTTCCACCCTCCCTCCCTGATCTTTCCTCCTTCCTTCCTTCCTTCCTTCCTTCCTTCCTTCCTCCCTCCCTCCCTCCCTCCCTGATCTTTCCTCCTTCCTTCCTTCCTCCCTGATCTTCCTTCCTTCCTCCTTCCCTCCCTCCCTCCCTCCCTCCCTGATATTTCCTCCTTCCTTCCTTCCTTCCTTCCTTCCTTCCTCCCTCCCTGATCTTTCCTCCTTCCTTCCTTCCTTCCTTCCTTCCTTCCTTCCTTCCTTCCTTCCTTCCCGCCCTCCCTCCTTGATCTTTCCTCCTTCCTTCCTTCCTTCCTCCCCCTCTTGCTTCCTTCCTTCCTTCCTTCCTTCCTTCCCGCCCTCCCTCCCTGATCTTTCCTCCTTCCTTCCTTCCGCCCCCTCTTCCTTCCTTCCTTCCTTCCTTCCTTCCTTCCTTCCTTCCTTCCTTCCTTCCTTCCTCCCTGATCTTTCCTCCTTCCTTCCTTCCTCCCCCTCTTCCTTCCTTCCTTCCTTCCTTCCTTCCTTCCCACCCTTCCTCGCTGATCTTTCCTCCTTCCTTCCTTCCTTCCTTCCTTCCTTCCTTTCTCCCTGATCTTTCCTCTTTCCTTCCTTCCTTCCTTCCTTCCTTTCCACCCCTGATCTTTCCTCCTTCCTTCCTTCCTTCCTTCCTTCCTTCCTCCCTCCCTCCCTCCCTCCCTGATCTTTCCTCCTTCCTTCCTTCCTCCCTGATCTTCCTTCCTTCCTCCTTCCCTCCCTCCCTCCCTCCCTCCCTCCCTGATATTTCCTCCTTCCTTCCTTCCTTCCTTCCTTCCTTCCTTCCTTCCTCCCTCCCTCCCTCCCTGATCTTTCCTCCTTCCTTCCTTCCTCCCTGATCTTCCTTCCTTCCTCCTTCCCTCCCTCCCTCCCTCCCTCCCTCCCTCCCTGATATTTCCTCCTTCCTTCCTTCCTTCCTTCCTTCCTTCCTTCCTTCCTTCCTCCCTCCCTTCCTCCCTGTGTCCCTCCCTGATCATTTTCTTTCTTTCTTTCTTTCTTTCTTTCTTTCTTTCTTTCTTTCTTTCTTTCTTTCTTTCTTTTTTTCTTTCTTTCTTTCCTTCTTTCTTTCTTTCTTTCTTTCTTTCTTTCTTTCTTTCTTTCTTTCTTTCTTTCTTCCTTCCTTCCTTCCTTCCTTCCTTCCTTCCTTCCTTCCTTCCTTCCTTTCTCCCCCCTCCGTCCCTCCCTCCCTTCCTTTGGGAGTCAGCCAATGCCTCAATTGAATATATTAAATTAATAATAAATGTAGAGAATTTATATGACTGTTTTACACACACACACACACACACACACACACACACACACACACACACCACACAGAAACACCAGAATAAAATCTCAAATAAATATTTTCCAGGTTGTTTCTGGAACTAAATAACTATCAAGTTGGATAACATCTATTTCCAGGGTCTATTTCGTTGAATTATTGTATCGGTTTCAATGGTGATTGAATCTTGTATATAGATAAAAAAGGAAAAATCCTGATCTTGATTTAAGAGGAGGTCTACATTTTCATGGGCAAACTCTTATAGGAAAAAAAACCAAACCAGATTCCCTTCAAGGGGTACCTGCAGCCGGGAGTCAAAAGGACCAAGATATCATCTTGTCTGAGGTTATCTGCCCAGAAGGGAGTCAAAAAAGCCAAAAGGCCAACCAGAGCTGACCTTGTTTTTTTAACATCTCTTTTCTTGAGACTCCTTTTGCTGGATGATACCACTTTGCCAAGTACTGTTTTCTCTCCCCCACCCCACCCCACCCCCGCTATGCCTAATGGACAGAGCAGTTTGACCTACAAATTAATATAAATCTATTGCTCGCTAAAATGGTAAATCTGTCCCAAACGGGCTGTGTTTGTGGAACATCCTTTCATAACTTCTCCAGAGCTGAAAATTAGGCTTGATGGACCAGGATTTTAACATAGCCGTCATTCAAGAACCTTAGCTGTTCTTTGGGTGAGCTGAATAGAGAATACGAGGCAGCTTGCAGCATCTCTTGAGAACCAGAAAAAAGGAGACGGTGGTCAAAAAGAAAGAGGGTTGCAGCAATGTCATGAGTAGAGGAGACCTTGGTACTTACCCTAAACTGGGACTCATTAAAGACTGCATTCCAACATTCCCCCCTCCAATGAACTGGGGCTAAATGTGATAACTATGTAATGCCTGACTGCTCTTTAGAAAGACAGATCCTGAAGCTAAAACTCAAATACTTTGGCCACCTAATGAGAAGGAAGGACTCACTGGAGAAGAGCCTAATGCTGGGAAAGACTGAGGGCAAGAGAAGAAGGGGACGACAGAGAATGAGGTGGATGGAGTCACTGAAGCAGTAGGCGTGAGCTTAAATGGACTGCAGAAGATGGTAGAGGACAGGAAGGCCTGGAGGAACGTTGTCCATGGGGTCGCGATGGGTCTGACATGACTTCGCAGCTAACAACAACATGTAATGCCTCTTAGTGATAATCTGTAGTGATGTGCTCAATTTTTCTATTTCCTTTTTCTATTTCCAGAAAATGGCTTGTGAACAAGATGCTAGGAATGTCAAATTCTACAAAAACATTACCAATATCAAAGAAGTAGTGACTGATAACTTTCTCTGCACGGGGGGACAGGAGCCTGTGCTGGACCCCAATACGTGCAAAGGTGAGGAATAATGGTACTCTCTGCTGTTTCCTGGGTATAAGAAACCCTTTAGCCCTCTTGAAACCAAGTTACCTCCAAAGCTTCATGGCAACTGATCTTGCAAGTCATAGTAGATGACAAGGATGAGCAGAGCAACTCTTGAGCGAACAAGAGCTTGCACAGAAAAAGAGGATACTGAGAGTAGTTAAGTTTACACAGCAACCGCACAGATACACTGAGGTGTGTACAAAGTTTTACTTGTGGGATAAGACAATAGCGCAGTCCAGGAAAGAACAGTCCAGATCATACACGAGTAATAAAATGATAGCAGATAACAACAGTCCAAGGATTATCCGATACAGTCTTCTTACCAGTCCTTAAGTCAAACACAGTTCTTCAGGTTTAGCAAAACAGTAGCAAACCCACAAACCACGATAAACAGCAAGCAACAGCAAGTGAGAGAGAAGCGATGTCTCTAGCTCCCTCTTATGGCCATAGGAAACAGCGCTGGCCAATCATTAGAAGATATGATGCAATGCATTACACATTTAAAGTGATACATTACAGTTCTATCACAATGATACAATCGTAGTTCATATATATTGCCAACCCAACCAGTTAGGCCACAGACATATACCTAACAGTAGAGCAGCATTTGCAGGAAGAAAGGGAATTATTTATTAAAGATGTTTAAGAATATAAAAGCAAGGAGACACTTTGTTTGCAAGCATCTAAGAGAATGCCCTTCTGCTCCTTTTGGCTCTGGGCTGAAGTTATAATGGAGAGACACCTGGGAACAGAAAATTGGACTTTTCAACAGTAACATTCACATGAGCAGGTAAACAGCAGGTATTAATTTATTATATATGTCGGATTCAGAGACCAGTCATCTCAGGGTGTCCCAAAATGTCTGTCTGCCTACGCAGAGTTTATTGTATTCATACAGTTTTAACAAGCAGGAAAGAGCGCACAGCAAAAGCATTGTTTATTGGTGTACTCCCTAGTCAATCTTAGAGAACATCTGAACATCCCAGCCAGGGCAGAGTCTCCCATATCTAGCTGGTTCCTAGCAGTCCTTGGCAGTGCTAATTGGAATGAGCTCATAGACATGCGGATAACAGGATACTAAGGCAGGCAGTTTTCTGCACACGGTCCCTTCATATCCTTGACCTCCATCTCTACAATATATACAATATATTAATATATAATACTGTATATTTCACTCTGAATGCACTGTAACAGAAATAATAGAGTTGAAGGGACCTTGGAGGTCTTCTAATATAACTCCATGCTCAGGCAGGAAGCCCTGTATTTCAGGGTCTTTCAGTGTAAATGCATCAGTTCATTAATATAACTACACCCTACACCCTTTGGAAAATGGGGACATGATGGTTAAACACGCTAAGTTTGTCAGCTGGAAAGCTGACAGGTCCAGATTCAAGACCTGAGTGCTGTGTGACAGGATAAGCTCCTGTTCTTGCTCCAGCTGCTGCCCACCGAGCAGTTTGAAAGCCTGCAAATGCACGTAGATAAATAGGTACCAATTCCATGGAAGGGTAACAGCGTTCTGTCCGCTTCAGCATATGAGTCATGCTGGCGACATGACCATGGAAATTGTCTTCTGACAATGCTGGCTCCCTTGGCTAAGAAACAGAGATGAGCACTGTGCCCTAGAGCTGGACATGACGGAACTGGGGAAACCTTTACCCATACTTTTAGGACAGGGGTCCACAACCTATGGTCTGTGGCCTGGGACCGGGCTTGGGCTCTTGGTTTGCAGGCTGTGGAAACGGCTAGCTGGTGAATGCATGCGTAGGTGCGTATTTCCCCTCACTTGCAATAGTGCCCGCAGCCCTGTTCACATGCACATGGGCGCAAACAAGAATGCTAGCGCAGGGCAGGTGTCTGCAGCCCGTTTGTGCATGCGCCACTAGCCCAGGCGATTTCCGTGGCCCGTTTGCACATGTGCAAAAGGGCCACTAGCGCAGCCATTCATGCATGTGCACGCACCAGCGCATGCTGCACGCACAAACGGGGCTGCTAGTGCTGTGCCAGTGTGCATGGCCCCGTGCGCGCACACACACACACACACAGACACACACACACCAATTTTGAAACTGCTCTCCTTCCCTCCGGTCCTCGAGCCCAGAAAGGTTGGAGACAGAGGTTTTAGACTTTGGAAGCAGTTTTCTGATGTGAGCTGGTTAGGTTCAAATTGCATCAGGTTACAGGAATGGGTTTGAAACTTAACATTGAGAAAACCAAGATCATGGCATCTGGCCCTCTCAATTCCTGGCAAATAGATGGGGAAGAAATGGAGGAAGTGACAGATTTTATTTTATCCTGGGCTCCAAGATCACCGCAGACGGGGACTGCAGCCAAGAAATTAAGACGCTTGCTCCTGGGGAGGAAAGCCACGGCAAATCTAGACAGCACACTAAAAAGCAGAGACCTGCCAACAAAAGTGCATATAGTATATGGGGTGGGACCATGCAGGTGGTTCCCAATCCCTTCTCTAATACATCCTCTACTTTTTTCATCACTGAATGACGCCTACATTTGCATACATGTTGATATCTGTCTGAAATTCTCCGACGAGTTGGATTCCTGTGTGAGTTATAGATCTGATCTCTCCATACCCAGCTCAGTCCCTTGATTAAATCTCTTTTTCTTTTGGCTTGCAGGTGACTCTGGTGGTCCTCTCATTATTCAGAAAAAGTTGCGTTATATTCAGGTGAGTGGTTAGTTCACCAAAACTGCTAGACCACAGCTTGTGTGTGTGAATGCCCTAGATCAGACATGTCAAACACAAGACCCGGGGGCCGGATCCGGCCCGCGAAGTGGTTTCATGTGGCCTGCGAAGCCATCGTGGAAACAGTGAGGGAACGGCCCCCACTGCCTTGGCCCTGGCCCCAGAGACCCTCCTTTTGCCAGAGACCCTCAGATCTGTCCCACTCCTGCCCAGGCCCCCATAGGCACCCTTGATGCGAACCATGTAGAGCTGGCCACGCCCACCCAGTAGGCCATACGCACTCTAGCCATGCCCACACAGGAGGCCACGCCCACCCTGGCCACACCCACCCGGCCCCCTGAGGTCAACCACAATGCTGATGCGGCCCTCAATGAAATTGAGTTTGACACCCCTGCCCTAGATTCAACCTGTCGGCTTCAAATCATAGCCAGGATGAAATTCTTATTACCTTTCTGTTCCAAAGGTGTCTTTTCAAGAGGCAAGTGGACTTTCTTTCTTTTTCCCTGAACCCATTTTGCTTCTCCTCTAAGAAGCTTCTTCAGTTCTTGGATGAGGAGCAAACTGAAGAATCTTCTTGGATGAGAAGTGAAACGTCTTCAAGGAAAAAAACCAAGGAAGTCCAGTTGCCTCTTGAAAAAGCACTTTCAGGAAAACCGTAACAGAAATGAATGAGAATCTCCGTAGATATTTATTTATTTATTTATTTATTTATTTATTTATTTATTTATTTATTTATTTATTAGTTGAATTTATATACCGCCCTATTCCCGAAGGACTCAGGGCGGTTCACAGGGCAAGTTAAAATAATACAAAAAGGAAGACTAAAATAGAATTAAATTAATACAAGCCCACAAAATTAAGATAAAGTTAAAATTTAAATTTAAAATTAATTTAATTTAAAATCCCTCAGTCCAGGCCAGACAATTCAAACAACCAGGTTTTTAAGTCCCGGCGAAACGAGCGAAGGTCGGGGGCAGTCCGAAGTTCCATTGGCAGTTCATTCCAAAGGGCGGGTGTGCGAGAATGCCCTTCCAGTCCCTGAAATTAAAACTAAAACCCAATTAAATTAAATTAAATTAAAACCCCTCAGTCTGGGCCAAACAGCTCGAAGAGCCAAGTTTTCAAGTCCCGGCGAAATGAGCGAAAGTTGGGGGCAGTCCTGAGTTCCGTGGGAAGTTGGTTCCATAGGCCCAGCGCGCCCACAGAGAACGCCCTTCCCCTGGGAATAACCCGCCGGCATTCCCTAACCGGCGGAACCCTAAGGAGGCCCTCCCTGTGGGCGCGCACAGGACGATGGGAAGCTGATGCTGGTAGCAGGTGCTCCCTAAGGTAATCCGGACCCATGCCATTTAGATATGTTATCTTTGAGCTGTTTGTAAGTTGGTCGCATGTCCCGCAGTTCCAAAAATTATCTCTGAATCTTCAGACTGAATGTCCATTCGCAGCCATAATTTCACAAAGCAAAGTCACGTAAGAGAGGTATTGTTTTTGTTTCTTTATCTAATGGTGGTTTTCCTTCAGTGAAAGCTGTCAGATTCGAGGGTGGGATTTCTCATGTTTTTCTATCTCTTTCTTCTGTAGGTTGGCGTGATTAGTTGGGGTGTGGTTGATGTCTGCGGTCATAATATTGCGTCATGTGAGGAACCCCAAAAATTCCAGAGGCATAATCCCTCCTTTGCCAGGGATTATCACCTCAACCTCTTCAAAGTTATTCCTTGGCTCAAAGAACAGCTGGCCGATGAGGGACTAGAGTTCATCTAGACTTGTTCTTCCCAGCCCACTCAGGTGCTCTCTGTACATAGAAGTCATTCTCTTCAAATCTTGCCAAGTAAATTCTATGTCAGGGGTCTTCAGACTCGGCCCTTTTATGACTCATGGACTTCAACTCCCAGAATTCCTCAGCCAGGCACTCTGGCTGAGGAATTCTGGGAGTTGAAGTCCATGAGTCATAAAAGGGTCAAGTCTGAAGACCCCTGTTCTATGTTAACAACAGCTATGCAACTGTAACTGTATAGACAAAAAAATAAATAAATGTGATATGTGTTATCCTTTGCTTACCTCCTACTTTGAGATGGTTGGGCTTAGTTTCTATACAGAAGTGTCTGCAAGGGGGGGTCCAAAAAATCAAGATGGTGACTGCAACTGGGGCCTTGAGCCCAGTCTACGATGACTCGCCCCCATTCTCTGATAGCCAGCTTGCCCACTCGCTTGTCCGGTTCTCCATCCAGCACCCTCAGTGAGTTATTCTGGCAGCGACTTTCCAGTGTTGAGATGTCCTGCGAAGAAATGGCGGCACTGAGTTGGCAGAGACTACCTGGCAGTGGCAAGAAGGCTGCCCCCTGCTGGCCGCCCCAAGATAGCAGCATCGAGTCTTCCCAGAGGGTGCCTTGAGCCCTGTGCAAGTAGTTAATAGTAGTTTATTAATGTAGTAGTCTTATGACAGTATCAAAAGATAAGGTAAAATAAAAATAAAATGTAACATCTGATTCAGATAAAAGAAAACACAGTACAGGTAGTCCTTGATTTACAACCACAATTGAGCCCAACATTTCTGTTGCTAAGCAAGACAGTTGTTAAGTGAATTTTGCCCCATTTTACAACCTTTCTTTGGTTGTTAACTGAATAACTGTGATTGTTAAGTAACACGATTGCTAAATGAATCTGACTTCCCCCATTGAGTTTGCTTGTCAGAAGGTCACAAAAGGAGATCACAGGATCATGGGACACTGCAACCGTCATAAATATGAATCATTTGACAAGTGTTTGAATTTTGATCACATGACCATGGGGATGGTGCAACAGTTGTAAGCGTGAAAACCTGTTACAGGTCAGGGTTTTTTTAAATGCCATCGTAGCTTCGAACGGGCGCTAAATGAACTGTTGTAAGTTGAGGACTATCTGTAACGATATAGAAGAATCAGCATTGAGATACAGGAACCCTTAATCTGTTCTATATAATGGATTCACAGCTCAAGTGCCTTAACCAGGGCTTTTTTTCCTCATAGAACGCTCAGAACGGAGTTCCAGCACCTTTTTTGGATGGAACCTTGTAGGGTAGGCAAGGCAGGTTGTATGACATGTGTGAGTTCCGGCACCTTTTTCTTTTACAAAAAAAGCACTGGCCTTAACTATAAACTTAGTAGTTCCATTCACAACGTATACATTACAGCTCAGGAGGAAATAGGACAATTTGCAATTCATATTCCAGTAGCCTAAGAAGGTCACACAACTGACAGTCTAACAATAATTAGGTAATCAAGGTACTAGTAATAGTGTTTAAGGCCCTACATGGCAGGGGTCCGGAGTACCTTAGGGAACACCTGCTGCCGGCATCAACTTCCCTCCGCCCTGTGCGTTCCCACAGAGAGGGCCTCCTCAGGGTGCCACCGATCAGAGAATGTCGATTGGTGGCCCCCAGGGGAGATCCTTCTCTGTGGGCGCCCCGGAGCTATGGAATCAGTTACCGGTTGAGCTCCGGATGGCGCCCGATCTCCGCTCCTTTCGCCGCGAGCTAAAAACATTCTTATTCGAACAAGCCGGCCTGGCCTGATGGGGGATTGGGGGGGTGTTTATTGGGGTTTTAATATTGTATTTACTGTTTTTAGTGGGCATTTATTTAATCCTTTTTTAATTTTTGTAATTTTGTATTTTTATTCTTGCCCTGTTCACCGCCCTGAGTCCTTCGGGAGAAGGGCGGTATATAAATATTATTAAATAAATAAAATAAATAAATAAATAATACGGGTAGTTTTTGACTAACGACTACAGTTGAGCCCAAAATTTCTTTCTTTTTTTTTAAAAATGTTTTTTTATTGATTTCTAATTTTACATTTAAATATTTAAAAAGCAACGTGGCGGCTGAGTTAATTGATAATTCAAGAACATACAAGTATCTTTAGTACAAGTCTCAAACTACTACATTAAGTATTTCCTCTCTTTTCCCCTTAGTATTTACTGTCTCATGTTTAAACTAATGCAATTCTTATTATATCAATTAAATAAAAATAATTTTCTTACATTTATCAATAATTTTTAGTTTATACATATCCTGGTTATTTTAACATTCAATCTCTATAAACAATCAATGTCCTAATTAGTTTTTCTCAATTTTAGTTTAATATTTAATATTTAAGTTAACATTTAATATTTATAATTTCCAAGTTTTAAATGACCACAATTCCCTTTATCACAAATCATCACAAAATCTAATATTCAGAATACATATCTTATCTATTTAAATATATTCTATTTCTCACCATCTGACATCAACTAAGCCCAAAATTTCTCTTGTGAAGTGAGACATTAGTTAACTGAGTTTTATGATCTTTGTTACTACCACAATTGTTAAGTGAATCACTGCAGTTGTTAAATTGGTAACACAGTTGTTAAGTGAATCTGGCCTCCCTATTGACTTTGCCTGTCAGAAGTTTGCAAAAGGGGATCACATGACCCTGGAGCACTGCAACCGTCATAAATATGAGTCAGTAGCCAAGCGTCTGAATTTTGATAAAGTGACCATGAGGATGATGCAAAGGTCACAAGTGTGAAAAACGCTCATAAGTCACTTTTTCAATGCCGTTGTAACTTTGAATGGTCACTAAATGAACCGTTGTAAATCGAGGACTACCTGTATTACATGATAGCTCCCAATAAATATAAGCAGGGGGGTATAGAGAACCAAACGAAGCACTATCTGGTAATCCATGTCAGTGTCTCTGTGCAAGCATACAGGCATATGGTCTCTTCTGCATATACAGGTGGTCCTCGACTTATTCATTTAGTGACCATTCAAAGTTACAACGGCATTGAAAAAAGGGACTCATGACCTTTTCCCACACTTGCGCCTGTTGTGGCATCCCCAGGGTCTCGTGATCAAAAATCGGATGCTTGGCAACTGACTCATATTTATGACAGTCGCAGTGTCCCGGGGTCACAGTGATCCCCTTTTGCGACCTTCTGACAATCAAAGTCAATAAGGAAGCCAGATTCACTTAACAACTGTGTCACTAGCTTAACAACTGCAGCCATTCCCTTAACAACCGTGGCAACAAAGGCGGTAAACTGGGGTAAAATCTACTTAACAACTGTCTCAGCAACAAAAAAAACTGGGCTCAACTGAGGTCGTAAGCCGAGGACCATGACATGGTAATGACATAACTGTTCACATTTTTGCTATTACAGTTTCTCCAGAGTCAGAATAATATCTCAGCACTGGGGAGGAGGGGATTTCAAAACTGTTGTCCTGAGAATATCAGGAAACGTTGCAATAAGCTGAGATTGGATAAATCATTATCCAACTACACGAATCTGTCGGGTCACTGTCACCACTGAGTCCTTGCCAGGATGTAAGAATTGCCCAAGTTGAAGTTAATCTCAGTATTACAGTTCATTTCATGGAAAAAGATGAGAGGAGGTGGTTGATAACTGGGGAGACAAATGGGGAAATGTTCATTGCGGTGCAGCGATTTGCAACAAATGCCAGGAGTTTCATCATTTTACCAGTTTATTTTATTTTTATTTTAATCCCATTTATATCCCGCCCTTCTCCGAAGACTCAGGGCGGCTTACAAGCTTAGCAGTAGCCTTCATTCTATGTATATGCCTGCTTATTAGGGCTTTCACACAACCCCCAAGTGGCATTATTACAAAGTCAGCTTATTGCCCCCAACAATCTGGGTCCTCATTTTACCTACCTCGGAAGGATGGAAGGCTGAGTCAACCTTGAGCCTGGTGGGACTCGAACCTGCACTAATTGCAGGCAGCTGGTGTTACTTAAGGAGGCATCAGCCCACTGCTCCACTAAGGCTCCACCAAGGTTTCTATGAGATGCCTACAAGAGGGTGTTCATTTTGTAGGTCCATAGGATTTCGGTTTTGCCAAAGACTAAATTCTGGAGAGCACCACTTCAGGTTAGAGACAAGGGTGATATTTATGAAAAGCCTGACCTAGACTTAGAATCTCTGTTGAGGCCAGTGTGTGAGGAAGAGATGTAAAGTGAGTCGGTTAACATCTTAATCAGAGTTAGAGCTGGAAGGGACCTTAGAGGTCCTCTAGTCCAACCCCCTGCTCAAGCAGGAGACCCTATACCATTTCAGGCAGGTGGCTCTCCAGTTTCTTCATAAAAACCTCCAGTGATGGAGCATCCAGAACTTCTGAAGGCAAAGCTGTTCCACTGTTTAATTGTCCTCACTGTTAGAGAGTTGCTCCTTAATTCAAGGTGGCTTCTCTCCTTGAGTAGTTTCCATCCATTGTTTCTTCTCTTGCCTTCTAGGGCTTTGAAAAATAAGTTGACCCCCTCTTCTTTGTGGCAGCCCCTCCAGATGTTTTGGATGCTCCATCACTGGAAGTTTTTAAGAGGACATCCATTTGTCCAGAATAGTACAGGGTCTCCTTGCTTAAGCAGGGGGTCAGATTAGAAGACCTCCAAGGCCCCTTCCAGTTCTGTTATTCTATATTCTGAACGAAGGCAATTGTAAACTATTCATATTTAAAATCTTCAAAGACTACTAGAACAATGAGGAAGAGAGGTGTCAGATGGGAAGAGATAATGAGGGGGAAAAACCAGAAATGGAACATCTAGAAACCAAAATAAGAGAATGCCTGGTATACAAGATGGAATGTCAAGGGTGATAGGGTCAAAAAAGTCAACATGGTGACTGCACCTGAGCAGTTAAGGCCCTGCCCTTTTTCACATGAATTATGAAAAGGGTCGTAGCTTTGGTCAGGGAGGCGGTGGCTCAGTGGGTTAGGACGATCAGAAGGTCGGCAGTTTGGCGGCTTGAATCCCGAGTGCCGCGTAACAGAGTGAGCGCCTGTTACTCGTCCCAGCTTCTGCCAACCTAGCAGTTCGAAAGCACGTAAAAATGCAAGTAGGGACCACTACGGTGGGAAGGTAACAGCATTCTGTGCGCCTTTGAGTCTAGTCATGCCGGCCACATAACCACGGAGACGTCCTCGGACGTCCTCTTTGGCTTTGAAACAGAGATGAGCACTGGTCCCTAGAGTTGGAAACAACTAGCATGCATGTGTTGGGGAACCTTTACCTTTTACCTAGCTTTGGTCACATAACTTTGGTCACAAGCTAGGTTTTGTTTCTAATTGCAACACCAGATGCCCCTTAAAGTTCTTGAGAAACCTCAGACCCAGTAACCAAGGCAGCAGGCTTTCATAACAAGCCACTGTTTTCTTGAATTGCAGCAATTAAGCAATTATAGCCTGAATATGTGCGAGCTGAGCTGACACGCCCCAATCAGTCGTTCTTTCAGCCAGCCAAGACAAACAGGACCAACCCCATGATTTGAAAGGTCTCCACTTCTGAATAACTCAAGATTGTTACCCCTTGTATCCATCCAAACAATAGCAGACATCTACATTTACAGCTTGTCCTCAACTTACCACCACAACTGAGCCCAAAATTTCTGTTGTTAAGTAAGATAGTGGTTAAGTGAGTTTTGTCCCATTTTATGACCTTTTGTGACAGTTAAGCAAAACACTGCAGTTGTGAAATGAAGCATGCAATTGTGAAGTGAATCTGGCTTCCTCTATTGACTTTGTTTGTCAGAAGCCATCTGGGAAAGTTACAAATGGTGATCACATGATCATAAATACATGCCAGTTGCCAAGCGTCCAAATTTTGATCATGTGACCATGGGGGTGCTGTAATGGTCGTAAGTGTGAGAACCAGTCAGAAGTCACTTTCTTCAATACCATTGTAACCTCGAACAGTCACTAAATAAATGATTAGCTCTTCTGGGCAGGGAGGCCCAGTCCAGGCTATGTGTGAGCTTGAAAAGGCCTGCAATCTGGACCTGGGCCTTCCCAGTGTCTTCCAGGCCTCTTTGATCCCCTGAGGCACTCTGTGCCCCACTTATGACCCACACAGTCATTTAACGACTGCAATGGGAAGAGCTGGGATTGCCAACTTGAGCAAGGCGGTCACATAAGTATCTCACTGAACAGTCAGAAAAAAAATCTAGAACTATAATTTCAGGCTCATTGTAGTTGTAAGTCGAGGACTATCTGTATATCTACAAGGATCCAAGGCCATGGTATTCCTCATGACACTTTGAAAGCTGGACTTTGAAAAAGCAGGGGAGGAAGAACATGGATGCTTTTGAGCTATGGCGTTGGAGAAGACCCCCAAGAATAGCGTGGACAGCCAAGAAACAGACCAATGGATTATCAAAGAAATAAACCCAGAAGTTCTTCCTTGAGGCACAAATGACCAGGTTCAAATTACTCTAATTTGGACACATCCTGTGAAGACCCAGCTCTCTAGAAAAGACTCTTATTCTGGGAAAAAGTGCAAATTATTATTTATTTATTTATTATTTAAATTTATATACCGCCCTATTCCCGTAGGACTCAGGGCGGTTTGCAGGGAAAATTAAAAAACATAGCATACAAAAATTAAAATCAGTTAAAACTATTAATTAAATTCCAGTCCCTGAAATTAAAACTAAAACCCAATTAAATTAAATTAAATTAAAACCCCTCAGTCTGGGCCAAACAGTTTGAAGAGCCACGTTTTCAAGTCCCGGCGAAATGAGCGAAGGTCGGGGGCAGTCCTGAGTTCCGTGGGAAGTTGGTTCCATAGGGCCAGCGCGCCCACAGAGAACGCCCTTCCCCTGGGAATAACCCGCCGGCATTCCTTAACCGGCGGTACCCTGAGAAGGCCCTCCCTGTGGGAGCGCACAGGACAATGGGAAGTTGATGCCGGCAGCAGGTGTTCCCTTAGATAATCCGGACCCAAGCCATTTAGGGCTTTATAGGTCATTACCAGCACCTTGAATCTCACCCGTAGGGTGAGAAGATGAGGGCCACCCACAGAAAAGCGGACTCAGTTATAGTAGCAGTGAATACCGTGCTGGGAGATTTGAAGGAACAAGTTAGGGATAGATCATCATGGAGAAAATCTATTTATGTGGTCATTGGGAGTCAAAAGCTGTCAGTCCAAATTAAACTAAAATGAATACATGAAGAGATTTGTGCTTTGGGGTTTGAGATAGGGAAGATTCTCAACCCTGCAAAGAGGTTTTAGCTTGGTTAGGAGATTAGTTGGTTAAAAGATTAGTTCAGCCTGGTGTAAAAAAGGTGCAATTTTGCCTCTTAATTTGCCCCTCGTTATATCTTGATATGGCTGTCATCATCATCACCACCGTTGCATTATTTTATTTCATTGTTAAACGGGTGGTCCTCAACTTACAACCACAATTGAGCCCCAAATTCCTGTTGCTAAGTGAGACATTTCTTTAGTGAGTTTGGCCCCATTTTACGACCTTTCTTGCCCCAGTGGTTAAGTGAATCACTGCAGTTGTAAAGTTAGCAACACAGTTGTTAAGTGTGTGTCAAGTTTCAAAGCAGGGTTTTGCTGCTGCAGGAATTATTGCTCCTCAGCTTGCCAATGAACTCCCGGGGTGGGAATGGGGGGGGGGGGAGGGAAAGGATTGGAATGCAGACTTCAAAGACTGAGAAGACCATGAGACCCAAGGACAGTTCATAGATGTCTGGCCAGACCCAGAAACATTTTCTCGTAATCCATTTGATTGGACAATGTGACCTGATCCAGAGGGAGGAGAGAGAATTCTACTCTTTTACTATATGGGGCTTGGGTAGGGTTTGGCCAGAGCTGGTTTTACTTTCACATGTGCCAAAATGATGTACTCAATAAAGTTTTGCATGAAGAGATCGGAAAATCTCAAAGGTGTTTGCTCGCTTGAGGTCGTCAGTCGGAACCTTGACAGTGTGAATCTAGCTTCTCCATTGACTTGGCTTGTCAAAAGGTTGCAAAAGATGATCACATGACCCTGGGACACTGCAACCATCATAAATATGAGTCAGTTGCCAAGCATCTGCCTCCAGAAGTGGTGAATGCTCCAACACTGGAAGTTTTAAGAAGAGACTGGACAGACATTTGTCCAAAATGGTATAGGATTCCTGCCTGAGCAGGGGGTTGGACTAGATGAGCTCCAAGGTCCCTTCCAACTTTATTATTATTATTATTATTATTATTATTATTATTATTATTATTATTATTATTATTATTATTATTATTATTATTATTATCTGAATTTTGATCACATGACCACGGGGATGCTGCAGTGTTCATAAGTGTGAAAAACAGTCATAAGTCACTTTTTCCAGTGCTGTTGTAACTTCGAATGGCCACTAAATGAGCTGTTGCAAGTTGAGGACTACCTATATTGTATTGCATTGTTATATTGCCTTGGCACATCACCCATCAATTTTTTTTAAAAAAAAAAATCTGAACAGAGCAAACTTCTGATAAAGATAGGTTTACCTCAGCTAAGCATCGTTTTCATAGTTTCATTCTTGTACCTCAGTGAAACTTGTTTGCATTCTTAAACACACACACCTGTTTCCTGAATCTGTGGGATTCTGGCCATGCTTGCAACAGACGGGAAAGTCATAGAAAAACAAAAATGCTGTTGTTATAGAAAAGGGCTTTCTGGGGTATTCTTTGCTCTTCCCTTTTTGTGCTCTTCTTAAAGTCTCGTGTCGATGTTTATCTGGTCTCGTTTTAGTTCACCCTGTGGGATGAGTACGGAACAAAACATAAGCTTAATTTTTACATGTTAGTTTCATGTTAGTTAGCCTTGGTGGAGCAGTGGGCTAATGCCTCCTGAAGTAACACCAGCTGCCTGCAATTAGTGCAGGTTCGCATCCCACCAGGCTCAAGGTTGACTCAGCCTTCCATCCTTCCCAGGTAGGTAAAATGAGGACCCAGATTGTTGGGGGCAATTAAGCTGACTTTGTAATAATGCCGCTTGGGGTGTGTGTGTGAAAGCCCTAATAAGCAGGCATATACATAGAATGAAGGCTGCTGCTAAGCTTGTAAGCTGCCCTGAGTCTTCGGAGAAGGGCGGGATATAAATGGAATTAAAATTAAAAAAAATTAAAATTAAAAACTTCAAAGCATTGGCCAATTCACACAACCTCTGGGATTTCTATTGGACATGGTCAAAAAAGATTGTGGGAGTGGAAGAAAAATACTCGGGCTGAGTCCCGACAAAACTGACCGTCTCTGTGTTTTTGAGCCTCCCAGCTAGAGGGACTTTCCAACACTAAACTTAGACGGGGTAGTGTTTACCCACTGTATTCATAATGCACAAGCAGGGGATTTCTTGCACTCACAGTTCCCGTTTGTAGAGGAGGGGCAGCCACCTAGCGAACCAGTTCCTGTTTCTACGTTGGGAGAGCCTCCAAACAGTCATTCACTGCCCTAGCATCAGTCCTGATAGATAGACCAGACCAAGAAATCAATTCCACAGGAAGGTTAAAATTACAGTAATTTATTGAGACTGGCTAGAATGGTAATGGAGTGGAGTGGAGTGGAGTGGAGTAGAGTAGAGTAGAGTAGAGTAGAGTAGAGTAGAGTAGAGTAGAGTAGAGTAGAGTTAGAATTCTTTATTAGCCAGGTGTGATTAGACACACAAGGAATTTGTCTCCAAGACATAAGCTTTCAATATACAAAGCAAGGGACGCGGTGGCTCAGTGGGTTAGGACACTGAGCCTGTCGATCAGAAGATCGGCAGTTTGGCGGGTCGAATCCCGAGTGCCGTGTAACAGAGTGAGCATTTGTTACTCGTCCCAGCTTCTACCAACCTAGCAGTTCAAAAGCACGTAAAAATGCAAGTAGAAAAATAGGGACCACTCCAGTGGGAAGGTAACAGCGTTCCGTGCACCTTTGGCGTCTAGTCATGCCGGCCCCATGACCACGGAGACGTCCTCGGACAAGCGCTGGCTCTTCGGCTTTGAGACGGAGATGAGCACCGGCCCCTAGAGTCAGAAATGACTAGCACGCACGTGCGGGGGAACCTTTACCTTATACATACAGGTGATAAGTCATATATCATAAATCATACTTACAATCATTAATCATAAGATACAACAACGTGCTAAATCATAGATACCAATAATAATAGAACCTAGCAAGTATGATTATGCTGAACAATCTCCTCCTCCTCTGATAAGCAGGCAAGGCTTTATTTTTATCAGATATCTGAATATTTCCAGGAGTTAAAAAGAATCTATTTTCTCCTTCATTTTTAAATACCATTCTATATTTGTTCCACCTTTTCCAGGGACCATTTCAGATTTCATAATATCAGTATCATAAATATCTCATGCAGTTATTTTTGCCAGCCAGCTCACCTAAGTATACATCTGAATTTTTAAATTTAGATTTTAAAAAGCATCTGTCTGTTTAGTTGCTATATCTACAAGTGTAGAGTAAAGGGTTTTTTTTCTAGAATTCAAAAACCTGGATATGAATTTCATTAAATTGTTATGCTTTGTTCCTGAGAACGATTTCATTAAAGGTATAATTTTATTTTATTGCAAAAATTTCAAAAGTGAAGCCAACAGTTCCCCTGCTTTTGTTTCCTTATTCCCAAAACTTTTGTTTCACTTATTTTGAAAAAAATATTGCATATCCAAAGCACAGACTTGGCCCAGCTTCAACTTGGTAGCTGCAAAAAAATGTGAGTGATATGTTTCTAAGCAACTTCTAACCCAATCATTTCCTTGCAGCTATATCTGCTAGCAAATAAAATAAGTATTTGCCAATCTATTCAAAACTGAATAGATTTGGTTGAAAGAGGCACTAAAAAGAAGAAAAAAGTAGTTGAAAGAAGTATTTGATTTGGGCCAGATATACTGTCTCCTTGAACTCAAAGAATTCTTACAATAATCTTACAATATAATAATAATAATAATAATAATAATAATAATAATAATAATAATAATAATAATAATAATAATAATAATAATAATAATGGTTGCGTGGCAGTAAGGTAGGGTTGTGGGTCAAGGACTGGGGGAAAACAGAGTCTACTTCAGTTGGAGAGACTCATTCAGACATGTCGAGCTGAGGTATTCTTTCAGCCCAGCCTACCTTGCGGGGTTGTTTTCCGGGAATAAGGTGAAGAGAAAGGTCCAGAGAAGTTACTGTATGCTACTGAAAGAAAGGAAAAGAGGAGGAGAGGAAGGAGGAAGGAGGGGGAGGAAGGAGGAGGAGGAGGAAGAAGGAAGAAGGAGAAGGAGGAGACAAAGGAGACAGAGGAGGAGGAGGAGGAGGAGGAGGAGGAGGAGGAGGAGGAAATGGAAGAGATGGAGGAGATGGAGGAGAAGGAGGAGGAGGAGATGGAGGAAAAGAAAGAGGAGGAAAAGGAAGGAGGAGGAAGGAGAAGAAGGAGGAGGAGGAGGAGAAGGAGAAGGAAGAAGAAGAAGAAGAAGAAGAAGAAGAAGAAGAAGAAGAAGAAGAAGAAGAAGAAGAAGAAGAAGAAGAAGAAGAAGAAGAAGAAGAAGAAGAAGAAGTTGGGAGGGACCTTGGAGGTCATCTAGTCCAACCCCCTGCTCAGGCAGGAAACCCTATACCATTTCAGGCAAATGGCTGTCCAATCTCTTCTTAAAAACCTCCAGTGATGGAGCATTCACCACTTCTGGAGGCAGGTTGTTCCACTGGTTAATTGTTCTAACTGTCAGGAAGTTTCTCCTTAGTTCTAGGTTGCTTCTCTCCTTGACTAGTTTCCATCTGTTGCTTCTTGTCCTGCTTTCAGGTGCTTTGGAGAATAGCTTGACTCCCTCTTCTTTGTGGCAGCCCCTGAGATATTGGAACACTGCTATCATGTCACCCCTAGTTCTTCTCTTCATTAAACTACACATACCCAATTCCAGCAACCGTTCCCTATATGTTTTAGCCTGCAGCCCCCTAATCATCTTTGTTGCTCTTCTCTGTACCCTTTCTAGAGTCTCAACATCTTTTTCACATCGTGGTGACCAAAACTGGATGCAGTACTCAAGGTGTGGCCTTACCAAGGCATTGTAAAGTGGTATTAGTACTTCACTTGATCGTGATTCTATTCCTCTGTTAATGCAGCCTAGCACTGTGTTGGCTTTTTTGGCAGCTGCAGCACAATGCTGGCTCATATTGAAGTGATTGTCTACTAGGACTCCGAGGTCCCTCTCACAGTTACTACTATTGAGCAAGGTACTATCTATACTATACCTGTGCATTTGATTTTTCCTGCCTAAATGTAGAACCTTACTTTTTTCACCATTGAATTTCATTTTGTTAGATAGCGCCCAGTGTTCGAGTCTGTCCAGATCCTCCTGTATTTTAAGCCTATCTTCTGGAGTATTGGCTATTCCTGCCAGCTTGGTGTCGTCTGAAAATTTGATGAGTTCCCCATCTATCCCCTCATCCAAATCATTGATGAAGATGTTGAAGAGCACTGGGCCCAGAACAGAGCCCTGGGGCACCCCACTACACACTTCCCTCCATGTAGATGTGGTTCCATTGAGGACCACACGCTGAGTACGGCCTGTCAGCCAGCTACGAATCCATCTGGTGGTAATGCTATCTAACCCACATTTTTCTATCTTATCAAGTAGTAGGTTGTGATCTACTTTATCAAATGCCTTACTGAAGTCCAAGTAAATTATATCTACAGCATTCCTCTGGTCCACTAATTGTGTCACTTGGTCAAAGAATGTAATACGATTTGTCTGGCATGATCTGTTTTTGACAAACCCATGTTGACTTTTAGTGATGACTTTGTTTGCATCAAGGTGTTCGCTGATTTGTTGTTTGATTATCTTTTCCAGAATCTTCCCAGGTATTGAGGTCAGGCTGATAGGTCTGTAGTTTCCTGGATCTATTTTTTCCCCTTTTTTGAAGATGGGAACTACATCAGCTCTCTTCCAGTCCTCTGTAGTTCCCCAGTGCTCCAGGATAACCAGACGTTTTCCTTTTAGGCTTGATGGACAAACAAGCTAGAATAAACTATGGGCATTTCTTTTTATTTATGATAACAGCAGCATGACTCTTGTATGCACAGAGATGAAAGGGTTTACACATTGCTACAGCAGAAGAATGGATAGTGAATTTGATGGAACAGCAGAGATGGCAAAACTGACGGCTTTGATTTAAAAAAAGACAGCTTAGTTTCTATTTGCAAACCACTTTAGAATAGAAAAGACAGCTTAGTTTCTGTTTGGAAACCACTTTAGAATATTTTGCTTGAAACTGAAAGAAATCAGATTTTAAACTTGGGATTTGACAATTACAATTGTTTATAATTATATAATTATAAAATCATCAAATCCCAAAGTTAAGGATTAATTTCAGAGTGTGAAGGGTTCCTGTATTTTATATTTGTATCTGTGATGAAGGAAGTCAGAAGTTGTTCTTTTCTATTTTTCCCCCCTTTTCCCTGTCCTTCCTTCCTTCCTTCCTTCCTTCCTTCCTTCCTTCCTTCCTTCCTTCCTTCCTTCCTTTCTTTCTTCCTTCCTTCCTTCCTTTCTTTCTTCCTTCCTTCCTTCCTTCCTTTCTTTCTTCCTTCCTTCCTTCCTTCCTTCCTTCCTTCCTTCCTTCCTTCCTTCCTTCCTTTCTTTCTTTCTTTCTTCCTTCCTTCCTTCCTTCCTTCCTTCCTTCCTTTCTTCCTTCCTTCCTTCCTTCCTTCCTTCCTTCCTTTCTTCCTTCCTTCCTTCCTTCCTTCCTTCCTTCCTTCCTTCCTTTCTTTCTTTCTTCCTTCCTTCCTTCCTTCCTTCCTTCCTTTCTTTCTTTCTTTCTTTCTTCCTTCCTTCCTTCCTTCCTTCCTTCCTTTCTTCCTTCCTTCCTTCCTTCCTTCCTTCCTTTCTTCCTTCCTTCCTTCCTTCCTTCCTTCCTTTCTTCCTTCCTTCCTTCCTTCCTTCCTTCCTTCCTTCCTTCCTTTCTTTCTTCCTTCCTTCCTTCCTTCCTTCCTTCCTTCCTTCCTTCCTTCCTTTCTTTCTTTCTTCCTTCCTTCCTTCCTTCCTTCCTTCCTTTCTTTCTTTCTTTCTTTCTTCCTTCCTTCCTTCCTTCCTTTCTTCCTTCCTTCCTTTCTTTCTTCCTTCCTTCCTTCCTTCCTTTTTTCTTTCTTTCTTCCTTCCTTCCTTCCTTCCTTCCTTTCTTTCTTCCTTCCTTCCTTCCTTCCTTCCTTCCTTTCTTCCTTCCTTCCTTCCTTCCTTCCTTCCTTCCTTTCTTCCTTCCTTCCTTCCTTCCTTCCTTCCTTCCTTTCTTTCTTCCTTCCTTCCTTCCTTCCTTCCTTTCTTCCTTCCTT
>NC_139513.1:19960324-20057824 GCF_947247035.1 Vipera ursinii
TTAAGCAGTTGCCCAAAAGAAGAGAGGGGGTCAACCTATTTACCAAAACACCAGAAGGTAGGACAAGAAACAATGGATGGAAACTAATCAAGGAGAGAAACAACCTGGAACTAAGGAGAAACTTCCTAACAGCAAGGAGAATTAACCAGTGGAACAGCTTTGCCTTCAGAAGTTGTGGGTGCTTCATCATTCGAGCTTTTTAAGAAGAGACTGGACAGCCACTTATCTGAAATGGTAGGGTCTCCTGCTTGAGCAGGGGGTTGGACTAGAAGACCTCCGTGGTCCCTTCCAGCTCTATTCTGATTGAGGGGGGGAGGGGAGATGAGCTCACTGGACGCTCTCTGATGGCTGCCTAGTTGTGTAGCGAGGCACCAAAGCAGCGGGCGGAGTGTGGGCAGGTGCCATGGAGGTGCAGCATCTTTCCTACCTGTGGCTGTGAATCTGAGGGGCTGCGGTGGGTGCAGGGTCTCTTCAATCAAACTTGCTTTGCACAGGGGGGGGAGAAAGGCAGGTGAGAAACAGACTCCCTTTCCTCCTAGCCGTGCCTCTCCCCCAACCATTAGGTAACCTGATAGGGCTTTTGTGAAAAATACAGGTAGTCCTCAACTTACAACAATTCATTTAGTGACCGAAGTGAAAAAAAAAAGTGACTTATAACTGCTTTACACACACACAGTGGTTGCTGCAACCCCATGGCTGCATGATCAACGTTGGGAAGCTTGGCAACTGATTCATATTTACTTCAGTTGTGGTGTCTCGGGGTCACTTTTGCGACCCTCTGACAAGCGAAGTCGATGGAGAAGCCAGATTCACCTCACAACCGTCTTCCTAACTTAACAACTTGTGGCAGGAAAGGTTGCGAAACGGGTCAGAATTCGCTTGACAACTGTCTCGCTTAGCAACGGAAATTCAGGACTCATGAATGTGACCATAAGCCGAAGAGTCCTGGTACCGAAAAAGTTTTCAGTCTCTAAAATGACCCCATAAATGGACCCCACTCCATTTTTTTTGCAGAGCAGTAAATCAAAACAGCTAAAGGGTCGTTCCTGAATATTTCCAATTATTGCGCATTTGCTGTCACAGACTTGCATTAATTGTGAGATTTCAGTGTGCAGTAAGAAAAAAAAGTGTTGTTTTTTTTAGCAATTCTACTGCTCCCCCCCAATCGGTTAGCACTCTAAAAAGACCTTTCTTCCCGTTATTTTAAAGCCGCTGACATGCATGCTAACTAATATTTTATTTCTAACCCGCTACTGTGTACATGGCCCAACTGCATTAAAAATATGGAAAAAGTGACATTGTTTTTCACGCTTACGACCATTCCAGCATCCCCATGGTGATGTGATCAAAATTCAGATGGTCAGAAACTGTCTCATGTTTATGACGGTTGTAGTGTAGTGTAGTGCCCATATTAATTTTAATATGTATTAATTATTACGGGCATAATGGTTTAATCACTTTTTAATTTTTGTATTCTGTTTTTTATTATGTATTGCCCTGTTCACCGCCCTGAGTCCTTCGGTAGAAGGGAGGTATACAAATTAAATTATTATTATTATTATTATTATTATTATTATTATTATTATTATCCCCTTTTGCAACCTTCTGACAAGCAAAGTCAATGGGGAAGACAGGTTCATTTAACATCCCTGTTACTAACTTAACAAGTGCAGTGATTCACTTAACAACTGTGGCAAGATAGGTCATGAAATGGGACAAAATAACTGTCTCGCTTAGCAACAGAAAATTTTAAGCTCGATTCTGGTCATAAGTCGAGGACCGCCTGTAACAGCCAAGGACCAAGTAGCAATTAAAATTACCTGAAAGGGATGCAACTGATTCTTTTACAATTGCAATAAAAACAATGTGGTGTGGTTATACAGACTAGATCTAGCCACCCTCTTTCTGTACTGATGAACAGGCAAGCAATGCCAACATGAAGATCCATGCTTGGAACATGCTTGTCGACAAAACACAGGCAGTCTTCGACTCACGACCACAACTGAGCCCCAAATTTCTGTTGCTAAGTGAAACATTTGTTGGGTGCATTTTACCCCGTTTTACTACTTTTCTTGCCACAGTTGTTAAGTGAATCACTGCACTTGTTAAGTTAGTAACCTGACGGTTAAGTGAATCTGCCTTCCCCATCGACTTGTCTTGTCAGAAAGCCCTCAAAAGGGGGATCACGTGACCATCAGACATTGTGACCGTCAGTTGTCAGGCATCTGAATTTTGGTGGGGATGCTACAGCAGTCATATAAGTGTGAAAAATGGTCGTCAGTCGCTTTTTCCAGTGCCATTGTAACTTCGAATGGTCACTAAGTGAACAGTTGTAAGTCGAGGACTACCTGGAATAACATGTGCAGCTTTAGTGGTGCACCTGCCTGACTTTAAAATCTGTCAGCCAATCCCAGTTATAAAGGAATGGAACCAAATTGAGGCTGGGCGTGTGAGGCCTGTCACGGTGCTGAGCCAGCCCTGCACACACACACACACACACACACCCTTTTAAGATGTCACTTGCAGGAATCGTGGCACACAAATCTCGGGGGTACCTGCCTGTTCCAGTCCTACCTATGCTCTTTGGGGTGCCCTTTTTCTCCTCTGTATTTTGAATTCTGGAAACAGAGGAACTGAAGAAAAATAACAGTTCTGCCTCTTGTGCTTCCTCCAAAATACACATTTGCATCTCTTGGGAAGCGGCAGCAAAGGCTTAGAAGTGGAAATTTACCAAGCTGAGTTAAAGATTATTGTAAAAGCTGCTCGCATGCCAAAATTTATCCTGCCCAAGAACAGTTTAAAATGGTGTGTAACAGAATATCAGAGTAGGAAGGCACCTTGGAGGTCTTCTAGTCTGCTCAGGCAGGAAACTCTGTCTGCAAAGTGGGGTACGCACTTACCAGAGGGGCACAGGATGACCCACTGGGATACTGGGAAAACATTAGAATGTCTACTTATATTTATCATGGATGAAAAAAATAAAAACAATCTGTGAGGTTGCTAAGAACTGACAGCTTATACGGAATACACAAAATGTAATTCTCTATCTATGGGACTGTACTTTAGAATAAATATAAATAAGAATTTAAGCTATTTAATCTCCTAAAAACTCTGCCAAAGATGTTACTTATCCGAGTAACGAAACGTTCAGAAACCAACCCGCAAGCTCAAAGAATAAACCTTCACCCTCAGTTTAAGTTAGATTAATAGTTAATGCACAAAATATACAAAGTGAATATACTGAGGTTATGGTTTATAATGTAGATGATATTAGTGTAGTGATACACATATGTAATAATTTATAAATAACAGAATAACAAGAGTTGGAAGAGATCTTGGAGGTCATCTAGTCCAACCCCCTGCTCAAGCAGCAGACCCTATGCCATTGTTGACAAATGATTGTCCAATCTCTTCTTAAAAACCTCCAGTGATGAAGCACCCACAACTTCTGGAGTCAGGTTGTTCCACTGGTTGATTGTTCTGATTGTCAGGAAATTTCTCCTGAGTTCTAGGTTGCTTCTCTCCTTGATCAGTTTCCATTCGTTGCTTCTTGTCCTGTCTTCAAGCGCTTTGGAGAATAGCTTGACACCCCCCCCCCTTCTTTGTGGCAGCCCCTCAAATATTGGAACACTGCTTTCATGTCACCCCTTTTCCTTCTTTTTACTTGTTTAGTGAAAATAAACAAGCAAGCGTGTGTTGTGGAGCGCACACTGAAAACAGTTTGACTGATACGGCAGTGCGATCATTAGAGGAAAACATTGTGTCAGCTATCCTTAACAATTACAGGCAACCCTCTTTGGAGAGTAAAAACCCTTTCAAGGCAACTTGCAAAATAACTTATGATAAAAGAGAGATATCAGCTGAAGTCACTCACGTTTTAGGAAGCTTGGTATCTGGAGCTGGTAGTCCTGAGTTAATGCCGAGGGCTGGCGAGGTCTTTCTTCGGTTCCCTCCAGGAAGAGAAATAAAAAAATAAAATAAAAATAAATATGTTAGGACACTGGATCCGTTTCATGCAAATGGTAGAGGCGAGCTCCCCAACTGAAGTGAGTAACACCTGACTCAGGATGTGACGTGTGGCGCGGGGAGTATCAGATGTGTGGGAGACAGCTGAGGAGATGGTCACATCCCGCTCGTCTAAATGGTGCCAATAAACACAACGGGGAAAGGAAAAGTCACACGCATTATTTGCCTTAAGTCCTCCGGGGAAAGATGCAAGACTCTCTGCCGGAGACTTTCCAGAGTCTCTCTGGTGGCAAAAGAGGGATGCCACGCAGCTCAGTGGAAAAACAGGCTTGTTATGGGCGGGCTTGATATGCACAACATTCAGGCTGCTCACCGCTAAACTCTTCACGTTAGGAAGGCTGAACAAGAACAGTTCCTCAGGAGCGCCTGTGAATCACAACAGACCAGCTGTGTTATGCTGACAAGCCTTGGCTTAACGTTGATTTTAGTTTAGTTTAAATAGCTGATAAACTAAAGTTTATACACCACCCTTGACTGGGGGTACACAACGCATAGCTTGCAGGTACTCCTCAACTGATAACAATGACTTACAGTGGCACTTATGATCATTTTTCACACTTAGACCGTTGCAGCGTCCCCACGACCACGCGATCAACATTCAGATGCTTGGCCACTGGCTTATACAGGCGGTCCTCGACTTACAGCATCTCATTTAGTGACCGTTCAAAGTTACCATGGCACTGAAAATATGAGTTGTGACCACGTTTCACACTTATAACCGTTGCAGCATCCCCGTGGTCACGTGATCCAAATTCAGATGCTTGACAATTGACTCATATTTATGACGGTTGCAGTGTCCCGGGGTCGTGTGATCATTTTTTGTGACCTGCTGACAAGCACAGCCAATGGGGAAGCCAGATTCACTTAACAACTGGGTTACTAACTTATCCATTGCACTTAACTGGGGGAAGAAAGGTCATAAAATGTGGCAGAGCTCAGTTAGCAACGGTCTTGCTTAGCAAAAGAAATTTTGAGCCCAGTTGTAGTTGTAAGGTTGAGGACTACCTGCACTGTCTTTAAACCCAAAGCAAACCATGCTATTAGTCAAACTTGGCCACTTTAAGACTTGTGGACTTCAACTCCCAGAATTCCCCAGCCAGCCGGCTGGGGAATTCTGGGAGTTGAAGTCCACAAGTCTTAAAGTGGCCAGGTTTGAGGACCCCTGCTATTAGTGAACCAGTCAGTGGACCAAGGACAGCTTTTCCAAAGCTGGAGTCTCCAGCAATTCTGAATACAATTCTCAGAGTAGCTAAGCGAATGCAATACAAATAGTCCCCGACTTACAGCCATTCATTTAACGGCTGTTCAAAGTTACAATGGCACTGGGGAAAAAGTGATTTACAACCATTCCTCGCACTTACGACCATCACAGCATCCCCACCATCGGTACTTGGCAACCTGGCATGTATTGATAACAGTTGCAGCATCCCACGGTCATTGCTATTTGCAACCTTCCCAGTTATTCTCTCAGCCCAACCCACCTCACAGGGTTGTTGTTGTAAGAAAAATAGGAGGAGAAAGGAGTTTTAGGTATGTTCACTACCTGGAGTTATATATATATATAACTCCAGGTAGTGAATATATATATATATATATATATATATATATATATATATATATATATATATGTATATATGTATATATGTATATATGTATATATGTATATATGTATATATGTATATATGTATATATGTATATATGTATATATGTATATATGTATGTATGTATGTATGTATGTATGTATGTATATATATATGGGGGGATATTAATAAATAAATAAATGGCACAAATTTTAATAGAGGTAGTCCCTCTATTGTTTAGCGATCGTTCGAAGTCACAACAGCACTGAAAAAAATAACATGACCATTTTTCAACTTAACCGTTGCAACATCCCCATGGTCACATGATCAAAATTCAGATGCTTTGACAACTGACTCATATTTATGACGATTGCAGTGTCCCGGGGTTGTGAGATGATGTTTTGTGACCTTCTGATGAGCTAAGTCAATGGGGAAGTCAGATTCACTGAACAACTGTGTTACTAACTGCAGTGATTTGCTTAACAACCATGGCAGGAAAGGTCGTAAAATGGGGCAAAACTCACTTAACGACTGCCTTGCTTAGCAACAGAAATCTGGGGCTCCATTGTGGTAGTAAGTTGAGGACTACCTGTAATAACTGTTAGGGCGAAAGAGTTCCCAATGAGGAAGCAGAAGCTTTTAGTTTCAGTCACGCTGCCACTTTGCTATAAGGCAAAGAATTCAGAAAAGAGGTTAGTATACCGTAAATAGAAGTTGGGAATGCCGTAAAAACGTCTTGGCCTCTGAAGCTGCAAAGATGCTTTCGCCCCCAAGATTTGCAGGCAGTAAAATAAGAACCAGCCGTTGCTTGTTCCCCTTTTTTCTAATGCAGACATGTCAAACACAAGGCCCAGGGGCCGGATCCCTCCCGCGAAGTGGTTTCATGTGGCCCGCGAAGCCATCCTGGAAAGAGTGAGGGAACGGCCCCCACTGCCTTGGCCCTGGCCCAGAGACCCTCCTTCTGCCAGAGACCCTCAGATCTGTCCCACTCCTGCCCAGGCCCCCATAGGCACCCTTGATGCGAACGATGTAGAGCTGGCCACGCCCACCCAGTAGGCCATAGGCACTCTAGCCACGCCCACCCAGTAGGCCACGCCCACCCAGGCCACACCCGCCCGCCCCCCTGAGGGTAACCACAATGCTGATGTGGCCCTCAATGAAATTGAGCTTGACATCCCTGTTCTAGTGGAATAGATTCCCCCAGTTTAACTGGTTTTGCAGGCTTTTGCACCTGGTCAAGCGTGGAAAAGTTCAGGCTCACAGGACTGACTAGTTTGTGGCTAAAAACGGGGGGGGGGGGGGCTCAATAAGAATAAGCACCAGATGCATGGCAAAGGGTGGTAAACAACACCACAACCAGGCCCAGAAGTTTCAAAGATTCTTCTTCCCTTTAGATTCTCCCAAGTTCTCTTGTTTAGCACCGGAATCCCAAAGGTGCTTTTTCAGGAGGCAACTGGACTTTCTCGTTTTATTTTGGAGATTTTTTTTTCCTTCTTACCCAAGAAGCTTCTTCAGCTCTGACTGGGTGGTGGGAATGGAAGGATTTCTATTCCTTGCGGAAATTTGCATTCGTTTAGAGACTCTTGGAGGTTTACCTGTGTCCTCAGGGTCACCTGAGTAGTGCAAAGGTGTGTGGAGCCTTTTTGGCTGCAGGATATTTTGTGCCCTGTGTCCCTTTCACTGTTGAAGACAGGCACACAGGCTGTCGGGGATGAGTCCGTGTTGTCTGCATCTCAAACTGAAGTGCAAATGGTTCTGTTCATACTCCCGTACCACTTGAAGGGTGCAGGTTCGAGTCCCACCAGGCTCAAGGTTGACTCAGCCTTCCATCCTTCCGAGGTAGGTAAAATGAGGACCCAGATTGTTGGGGGCAATAAGCTGACTTTGTAATAATGCCGCTTGGGGGGTGTATGAAAGCCCTAATAAGCAGGCATATACATAGAATGAAGGCTACTGCTAAGCTTGTAAGCTGCCCTGAGTCTTCGGAGAAGGGCGGGATATAAATGGAATTAAAATAAAAAATAAATAAAATAAAATCTATAATAATAATAATAATAATAATAATAATAATAATAATAAGAAGAAGAAGAAGAAGAAGAAGAAGAAGAAGAAGAAGAAGAAGAAGTAGTTGGAAGGGACCTTGGAGGTCATCTAGTCGAACCCCCTGCTAAGGCAGGAAACCCTATACCATTTCAGAAAAAGTGATAAGTGTCTATGGCGATTCTCAGTCATCCAGGTCAAGGTTGTCCCAAACCACGTCCCAAATTGGGACAACCATGACCTGGATGACTGAGAAGCTCCATAGACGCTTCATCACCGGAATAATGTACGAGGAGAAAGCCTTGTTTTTAGTATCAACCAATTAGAACTAAGACACTCTCACTAACCACTTTTAATAGAGCAGACTTCCCTCCAACTTGCACCTTTTATATACAGGTAGGTGCAGCATAATTCCAGATGACTTTGTGAATGAATGAACCTTTATTGTCAAAGTACAACCACGGACGCATTGAGATTGGCTGAGCCTCCCTTCGTGCCCCCACCCCCAACTTACAGTGACACAAACCCTCCATCTTATTACACCATGTGAACTAATTGTCCAACGCACCGGCCTCGCAAGTCAATCATGCATAAAAGTTTATAAAATTATTTCCCGTTCAAAAGCCTAACAGCCCATGGATAAAAGCTGTTTTTCAGCCTGTTGGTGCGGCTGGCTATACTCCTATATCTCCTACCCGACGGTAGGAGAGTAAAGAGATACCGTCCAGGGTGTGAGTCGTCCCTGAGAATTTTCCCCATTCTTCCAAGGCAATGGCGATGTCATCCAGTGGTGTCAGGGGACAGCCCACAATGTCTTGTGCTGTGCTCACCACCCTCTGTAATGCCTTCCTATCTGCGGCTGTCAGACCAGCATACCAAACCACAATACCATACGAGAGGACGCTCTCTTTAGTAGACCAGTAAAAGAGGGTCATTAGCCGTTGTTCTACCCTGTTCTTCTGCAAGACCCTAAGAAAGTGAAGCCTCTGTTGGGCCTTTCTGGCCACCTGGGTTGTGTTAACTTTCCAGGTCAGATCTTCGCAGAGGTAGACTCCCAGAAATTTAAAGGAGGAAACCCTCTCCACACAGTCCTCCCCGATGTAAAGTGGGGCAGGTTCCTCCTTTTTTCTCTGGAAGTCTAGCACCATCTCTTTCGTCTTGCCGATGTTCAGGTGCAAGTTGTTGTTACAACACCATATGGATAGTTTTTGTACCTCCACCCTGTATGCTGTCTCATCCCCACCTGTAATAAGACCCACCACGGTTGTATCATCTGCGAACTTGATTATCGCAGTAGATGGGTCGGATGATACGCACTCATATGTATACAAAGAGTACAGGTAGGGGCTAAGCACGCAGCCCTGTGGCGAGCCGGTGCAAAGCTTCAGGGGGGTGGACAAAGCACTTTGTCAATCGCAGCCAAGCAATTCATAATAAGCACGCTTTTGTTCAAGAAAGTTTTGCTAACTTTACCAGGCAGATTGCACTACAGTTCCAAATGACTTGCAACAGGTAAAAGTAACTATCGTGGGATGATTGTTAATATTGTATCTTACAATAGGCCTTGATTTTGTGTCCCTAGGACTATGGAATGAGGAAGTCAGAGGTTGTGTAATTGGACAAGTGAAGGCTTGCTGATTAAACAACCAATTGACAAAGACAGATAATAGGATTGTTCCCTCCTTTATAACCACAAAGACACTTTTTCATGTATATGAGATGTGCTGGTAAAGAGTCTTTAGCAGCTGCCTAGCAGGCAGAAATTCGGGTGGCCAAAAAGCTATTCCTGAAACAGAAAAGGCTTCCCCTGTTGAATTTCTGGTTGACAGTTATGGCATTTGTAGTAGTCCCATAAAATGGGCATTTATCTATCACCTCTGGATGTTAACAACCGTTTTCCAAGGCCTTGGGTGATAGTTTTTCCCACTTTTGCTAGAAAGTCAAATCAGCTGACATATTAAGCCTTGAATTTTTTTTTAGGCCGTAGTAGGGGATGCGATGCCTCAGTGGTTAAAGATGCTGAGCTTGAGACTCATGCGCTGCATATCAGAGTGAGCTCCCGTTACTTGGCTCAAGCTTCTGCACACCTAGCAGTTTGAAAGCATGCAAATGCAAGTAGATAAATAGGTACCACTTCGGTGGGAAGGTCTTCCGGGCACGTTGGCTCCGTCTGCTAAGAAATGAAGATGAGCATCACCCTCTAGAGCAGGGGTGCCAAACTGCTGGCCTGCGGGCCAGATGCGTCATCCGGAAGCTGCGCCCACCCCATTGCCGGAATGGCAAAACCGTCCCGATATGTTGCGCGATGTCACATGACATCGCGAGTTTGACATGTCTGCTCTAGGGTCAGAAATGTCTGGCCATGGTTTGTTCACAGCTAGTGCACTCATACTGCATTATTACAGAACACAATTGACAAAACTGTATCAGGCTGAGTTATTCTAAGCTATACAGATAGTTCTGGATTTACAACCTGAACTGAAACCAGAATATCTGTTGTTGGAAAGACAGGTGTTTGTTAAGTGAATTGCACCCAATTTTGCCTCCTTTTTAATCATGGTTGTTAATCACTGTAGTTGTTAAGAGAATCATATAGTCATTCAGTGAATCTGGATTCCTCCACTGACTTTACTTGTTGAAAGCCAGCCGGGAAGATCACAAATGGCAACCACATAACTTTAGGATGCTGCAAACGTCGTAAATTCATGCAGGCTGCCAAGGGCCGAAGTTTTGATCACATAACTACAGGGATGTTGCAATGATCCTAAAAGGCGAGGACTGGTTATAAGCCTCTTTTTTCAATGCCACAGTTGCTAAATGAATGGTTGCAACTCACGGACTACTTGTAAATCATTGCAAACTGCAATAGCTCCCCTCACACTACAAGCTAATAAAAGTCACCAGGTCACCATGTTGGATGAATGCAATCTAAAGGGTGTAGGTCATGTAAGTCCCCAGCTATACAAGTTCCATTGGGAGACAATAGGACTTCTCTGCAAAGGTAGTCCTTGACTTATGATCACAATTGATCTCTGTTGCTAGGTGAGGCATTTGTTAGATGAGTTTCACCCCATTCTACGACCTTTCTTGCCACAGTTGTTAAGCGAATCACTGCAGCTAAGTTATAGTAAGACGGTTCTTAAGTGAATCTGGCTTCTTCACTGACTTTGCTTGTCCGAAGGTTGCAAAAGGTGATAACATGGCTGTCCAGTTTTCTTTGCTACTTCAACCAGTGGGACAGTCGACAATGACCCTGGAACACTCCGACCATCACGAGTCAAGCGTCCGAATTTTGATCACGTGACCATGGGGATGCCACAATGATTGTGAAAAAACGGTCCAAAGTCACTTTTCTCAGGGCCCTTGCAATTTTGGTCACTAAATGAACTGTGGTCAGTAAAGGAATACCTGTAGTATCCTCCACTGTACGATACACTGTGCCTCAAAAGTTATCTACTGCTCAGCAAGACTTTTAGTAGGGCAATAATGGAAGAAGGAAGAACTGCCGACTATAGAAGAATGGACTTTAAAAGTTTCCAACCTGGCGGAAATGGCAAAGATCTCGGCGTATTTGAAAGACCATTCGCAACAGAGATATATTGTGGAGTGGAAAAAATGGATTGATTACATCCAGAATAAATATGGGACTAAAACGTTTCATTTAGCATTTGAATAAGTATCGATGTGACATTTACATCGCTTGTAGTCATTTTATAAGAGCTAAAGTGCGATAGACCTAATAGTTTATTGTTGTTAGCATCTGGTACTTTATGATTGTTTTTTACTTTTATACCTTGTATTTAGCTCTGGGAAGTCGGGGAGGGGGGAAGGGGAGACGGGGAGGGTTGGGTTGGGAAGGGGGGGTGGAGGTGGGGAGGGGTTGTTTTGTTAAAGATAAAATGTATTGAAAAACTTTTCAATAAAAAAATAAAAATAAAAAAAAGTTATCTACCGCTATTTCAGAATCAACCCCTTTGATTCTAAGGCGCCCTGGCTCCAATCAACTAACAACTTTGGTTTGTTGTTTTTTTTTAACTTTGTGATGATCTGTTCATGGTTGGTGCGTTCTTTTTGTGTTTTGTTTAAATTGTCAGGGAGTGTGTTTTTTTTAAAGATCGGGGCCGGCTGACCACGAAGAGAAAGCTAAGGCCTGTATTTATCCCTCCCTTCTCATGCTGTTTACTCCGGCCTTTTGCTAAATCGCGTCTTCTAGTTGCCGTTGGTGCTTGATTGACACAACTCCCGCCCGGCCAGCACGGCGGATCAGTTCAAAGCAACCGGAGCAACAGTCTCTCTCCTCCCGCGCTCGGCTGGAAGGCGCCGGGATCCCCGGGGTGGAGAAAGGCGGGGGCTTTGTTTCTCTCAAGCGGCGGCCTCTCTCAGCCTCTCGGATCCGCTCCCCGCATCTTGGAAGGCGCGTCAGGATGAAGCTTCGTGGCTGGAGCTCCGCGCCCAGAGAGTTTAAAACACGGGTCTTCAAACTTGGCCCTTTTATGACCTTGTGGACTTCAACTCCCAGAATTCCTCAGCCAGCAAAGCTGGCTGAGGAATTCTGGGAGTTGAAGTCCACAAGTCATAAAAGGGCCAAGTTTGAAGACCCCTGGTTTAAAAAAACACAGAAGTTCCCCTCGCGTTCCGGTGGGCGTGGCAAAGATGGGTCACGCCTCCTCCGCAGTCCCTCCCTCCCTCCCCCTCCCCCCCCCCGGTCTACCTCATCTTCAGCTTTGTGAGTCCGGGTGTTTTTTGCCCCCTCAGCCCAGTCGGGATCGCCCTTTGAAAGGCTCGGAGCAACCCTTCCCCGGTTGGCTTCTTGCAAGGAAGGCGCGCGCAAACCTCTTTTTTTTTCCCCCGGGTTTGCGGCTGGTTTGCAAAAGGCCGTTAGTGCCTCCCCACGACTCTCGCGGGTCAGTTTCCCCAGCACAGACCGCGCTTTCCGCAACTCTCGTGTTTGCCGTCGGATGTCGTTTGCTCTCCCCTAACCTCTGGGAGACAAAACCAAGATCATGGCGTCCGGCCCTCTCAATTCCTGGCAAAGAGATGGGGAAGAAATGGAGGTAGTGACAGATGTTATTTTCCTGGGCTCCGAGATCACCACAGATGGGGACTGCAGCCAAGATAATAAAAGACGTTAGCTCCTGGGGAGGAAAGCCATGGCAAATCTAGACAGCACACTAAAAAGCAGAGACATCACCCTGTCAACAAAAGTGCGTATAGTCAAGGCCAGGGGTCTTCAAACTTGGCCCTTTTATGACTTGTGGACTTCAACTCCCAAAATTCCTCAGCCAGCGTGCCTGGCTGAGGAATTCTGGGAGTTGAAGTCCACAAGTCATAAAAGGGCCAAGTTTGAAGACCCCTGGTCAAGGCTATGGTCTTCCCAGTTGCAATGTATGGCAGTGAAAGTTGGACCGTAAAAAAGGCTGAGCGCCAAAGAATTGAGGCCTTTGAACTATGGTGCTGGAGAAGACTCCTGCGAGTCCCTTGGACTGCAAGGCGATCAAACCGGTCAGTCCTAGAGGAGATCAACCCTGACTGCTCTTTAGAAGGCCAGATCCTGAAGCTAAAACTCAAATACTTTGGCCACCTAATGAGAAGGAAGGACTGACTGGAGAAGAGCCTAATGCTGGGAAAGATCGAGGGCAATAGAAGAAGGGGACGACAGAGAATGAGGTGGCTGGATGGAGTCACCGAAGCAGGAGGCGTGAGCTTAAATGGACTCCGGAAGATGGTAGAGGACAGGAAGGCCTGGAGGAACGTTGTCCATAGGGTCACGATGGGTCGGACACAACTTCGCAACTAACAACAACAACCCTCTGGGAGGGAGCCTGCAAGTACAGGTAGTCCTCAACTTAAGACCACAATTGAGCCCAACATTTCCCCTTGCTAAGCAGGACAAGATAGGACAAGGGGTGAGGCAACCTTGGCTCTTTTATGACTCGTGGACTTCAACTCTTCAAGGAAGAGCCTTGGTGGAGCAGTGGTCTAATGCCTCCTTAAGTAACACCAGCTGCCTGCAATTAGTGCAGGTTCGCATCCCACCAGGCTCAAGGTTGACTCAGCCTTCCATCCTTCCGAGGTAGGTAAAATGAGGACCCAGATTGTTGGGGGCAATTAAGCTGACTTTGTAATAATGCTGCTTGGGGGGCGAAAGCCCTAATAAGCAGGCATATACATAGAATGAAGGCTACTGCTAAGTTTGTAAGCCGCCCTGAGTCTTCGGAGAAGGGCGGGATATAAATGGAATTAAAATAAATAAAATAAATAACTCCCAGAATTCCTGAGCCAGCATGGCTCAGCTTGGAAACCTCTCCCTTTCCCCTCAGCATGGCTGGCTGAGGAATTCTGGGAGTTGAAGTCCACGCGTCATAAAAGAGCCAAGGTTGTCTACCCCTGGGATAGGATAACCTTTATTGTCACTTGAAGAATTTAGATGGAATAGAGTAGAATTCTATTATAAATAGAATAACAGCAAGATAGTTGAGTGAGTTTTGCCTCCTTGCCTTGCCACGACACAATTGTTGAGTGAATCACTGCTGTTGTTAAGATAGTAACATGGTTGTGTGAATCTGGCTTCCCCATTGACTTGGCTTCCAGAAGGTCGCAAAGGGTGATCACATGACTCCGGGACACTGCAACTGTCATAAATACATGCCAGTTGACAAGCAACTGAGTTTTGAACACATGACCCTGGAGATGTGGTGGTGTAAAAACCCATCATAAGTCACTTTTTTCATTGCGGTTATAACTTCAAATGGTCACTAAACAAATGGTTTTAAGTCGAGGACTACCTGTAATTAACTTCTAATGAAGACATCCTGGCTTGGTTCAAACAACAGACATGTGGATTTCTTTATAAGCCACAATCAGCAAAGTCTGCACGCACCACTGTAAGTCATCAAATGGTGCCTTGTAAATCATAGTTTCTGGGAGTTGCATGAGTCTGTCAGTTATGCTTATTTCAGTAAATCATAATTACACAGTTCAAAGCTTCGTGTGATATGTGAACCCGGCCATGCTCAATGGTTATGATCCCCATTAACTCAAAACACCTCCCACTTCAAGATCCTTAAAAACAAGAGTTTCTATCCCATGTATGCCAGAGGATTGGACTAGACCTCCAAGGCCCCTTCCAACTCTGTTCTTCTATTAACTAAAGAATATAGATAAAACAAATAATGAACTATGGCTTAATGTAATAATGTGAAGGGTTTTTTTTTCTTTCAGCAGTCTCTTCTGGCGATTGACAAGCATAACAAAGACATAGCCAGAAGCCAAAATGGACAAATGTCATGGGAATTTGCTTTCAAAAAACCCACACAGATCAGGTGAATAGGTTGTCGTAACTGCTAACCAGGCACACTGCTGAAAAAAGGGGAAAACCCTTTTCAGTGGGATTTAATCTAAAATCCGGGAGCTTTCCCCACATTTTTAAACCACATACAGCATGGGAAACCAGTAGCATGAGACATGGTTCATGTGAAAACTGATTTTAAGGATGATCATTCTTTGGAAAGCTAAGATTTCAGGGAAGAATTAAGCAGAGCATCTTTTTGATGTATTGCAGTTTTAGCAACTTTAAGATGTGAGGTCTTCCAGTGTTGGCTGGGGAATTCTGGGAGGTGAGCACTGATGTATTGGGAGTCCTTAACTTAGAAGCACAAATTGGGACCAGAATATCTGTTGTCAGAGGGTCATGCCTGATTTTATGACCTTTTTTTGCTATGGTTGTTAAGTGAATCATTACAGTTGGTAAGTGAGTCATGTGACCATTAAGTGAATTCATCTCTCCCCCCCATTTTACTTGTTGAAAGCTAACTGGGAAAGTTGCAAATGGTGATCACAATGTCCCCAGGACATTGCAAGATGTCATCTGCAACCATGCAGATGGCCAAGTGCCCAAATTCTTGGTCACATGACTGTGGGGAGGTTGCGCCAGTTGCAACTGTGAGGGTGGGTGGCAAGTCACTTTGTTATCAGTACCGTTGTTACTTCAAACAGTCACTAAATGAACAGTTGTAACTCAGGGACTGCCTGTGTCGTATTTCCATATGCAGGGAAGTTTTTAAGAAATGATATTTCTTTCCGAGTTTGAAGTAGTATAGTTCTGAAAGCCCTTAGCAAGCTGCCCTCAGCATGTTTGCAGAGCACACACTTTCATTTTACACACACACATACACACACACACACACACACACAAATAGGATTTGTGTTTTGAACAACTGCAGTCTAAAAGCTACCTTACATGAGTGAAAACGTTTTCTCACCCTGCCCCAAGCTTTGTGTAAGCAGCCAAGCCTCCTTCCATATCTTCTGAAGTAAAGTAAAATCAAAGGTATAAGTACAGATCAGGTGAGACCTGGCTCAATAATAATAATAATAATAATAATAATAATAATAATAATAATAATAATAATAATAATAATAATAATAATAATAATAACTTTATTGTCACTTTGAATGTACACCAATCGGCATACATCAAAATGAAATTTCGTTGCATACAGCTCTCAAAGGGTCACCACCTCCGATATATACTCCTTGTTCGGGGCCCGCTCAAATTTCACATTGTCCATTTTAGTCTCTAGGGAGTGAACGATGGCAAACAGGACAGATGGAAATGGGGCTTCATGTGGATTAGTCCTCAAGTTAGCTTGTATTCTGACAACCTCGCCTTCTTTCCTTTTTCTGATCCTGACTCTTCCACCTTTTCCTTAAAGAGGCCTTGCTTCTTTTCGCCCCTGGAGCACGCTGCCGCCGCCACCAACTCCTCCAAAAGCCTCTCTCTCTTCCTCTGGGCCTGCCAACAGCCTTATCCAGTTCCTTTGCTCCATAAGCTCCAGGTCCTCTCCTCCTCTGCCTCCTCTGGAAACAGCCCTGATTTGCAATACAATCCATCACTAGGCCAGCAGTCAGATCTTGCTGCTGGTAGAACAAATTCAAACAGTGCCAACGACTTTTAACGGTCTCACCAACAGTTCCAAAACAACTAGCAACTTGCCATGCCAGCAAAGATTGTCGGTCGTATGTTACCTTAGTTCTACCATGTTGCTCAAACACATTAAAATCTTCCTGATCATGTGGCCTATAGCCCTTACTATCCCTCCCAAAACTATTCGCCTTCAAGAGCCAATGCAGCCGCAGCCATTTCAGGCACCACCATCTTAGAATAAACAGTAACTGTGAGAGGGAGTCCTAGTGGACGATCACTTGACTATGAGCCAGCAGCAGCCAAAAAAGCTAATACAATCCTGGGTTGTACAAACATAGAATCAAGATCACACGAAGTATTAGCTGTTGTTGTTAGCTGCGAAGTCGTGTCCGACCCATAACGACCCCATGGACAACGTTCCTCCAGGCCTTCCTGTCCTCTACCATCTTCTGGAGTCCATTTAAGCTCACGCCTACTGCTTCAGTGACTCCATCCAGCCACCTCATTCTCTGTCGTCCCCTTCTTCTATTGCCCTCAATCTTTCCCACCATTAGGCTCTTCTCCAGTGAGTCCTTCCTTCTCATTAGGTGGCCAAAGTACTTGAGTTTTAGCTTCAGGATCTGGCCTTCTAAAGAGCAGTCAGGATTGATCTCCTCTAGGAGAAGTATTAGTACCGCTTTCTAAAACCCTAGTAAGACCACACCTGGAATATTGCAACCAATTTTGGTCACCATGCTACAAAAAAGATGTTGAGAGTTTGGAAAAAAATCAGAGAAGAGCAACTAAGATGATCAAAGGCCTGGAAACTAAAACATAGGAAGAACGGCTGCAGGACTTGGGTTTGGCTAGTCTAAAGAAAAAAAGAAGGAGGGGAGACATGATAGCAGTGTTCCAGTATCTGAGGGGCTGCCACCAAGAAGAGGGGGGTCACGTTATTCTCCAAAGCACTAGAGAGCAGGGCAAGAAACAATGTTTGGGAACTGACCAAAGAGAGAAGCAACCTGGAATTAAGGAGAAACTTCCTGACAGCGACGACAATTATCCAGTGGAACAGCTTGCCTTCAGACATTGTGGGCGCTCCATCACTGGAGATTTTTTAAGAGGACAGTCGCTTGTCTGAAATGGTATAGGTCCTTCTACTTGAGCAGGGGGCTGAACTAGATACTAGAAGACCTCCAAGGCCCCTTCCAGCTCTATTCTATTCTAAACTTTTCCAGCTTAAGTGTGCAGGTACTAGAACACAAACAGGCAAACCTGGGCCTGCAAAAGAGAGTCCCTGGAACTGGATTCACACTTCACACTAAGCCACAACATGGCCTGTTGTTTTAGCAAAGTTTTGCAATATGGATTCGTAAAGCCGTGGCTTCTAACCGATCAGTCCTAGAGCAGATCAACCCTGAGTGCTCTTTAGAAGGCCAGATCCTGAAGCTGAAACTCAAATACTTTGGCCACCTAATGAGAAGGAAGGACTCACTGGAGAAGAGCCTAATGCTGGGAAAGGTTGAGGGCAAGAGAAGAAGGGGACGACAGAGAATGAGGTGGCTGGATGGAGTCACTGAAGCAGTAGGCGTGAGCTTAAATGGACTCCAGAAGATGGTAGAGGACAGGAAAGCCTGGAGGAACGTTGTCCATGGGATCGCGATGGGTCGGACACGACTTCGCAGCTAACAACAACAACAAAGCCGTGGCTTCTAGCATTTTCTGCCGGGTGAGCCTGGCCTTTGATGATTCGGAGCTCCGGATGGCTCCCGACCTTCGCTCCTTCCGACGCGACCTAAAAACCTATCTGTTTGAGCAATCCGGTCTGGTCTGACGGGTTCTGTTGTAATTATTATTTTAAGGTAACTTATCTTCTGCATTTGGGCATTAGGATTTAATTTGTTTTCAATATCTGTATTTGTACATTTTGATATTTATGTTACTGTTCACCGCCCTGAGTCCTTAGGGAGAAGGGCGGTATACAAATCAAATAAATAAATAAATAAATAAATATAAATGGAGAACAAGTGTAATTAACAGAGGAAGAATTTTAAGAGCGGTCAGCTCTGAATAATCTATTCACCACAGCAGTTCGGTGCAGAATGACAGAAGCGGTCAATTGAGTCTGACAGGAACATGGACTGTATCAGCTGCTCCTTGGATTTAAGAAGGAATGAAGGGAGAGAATGTGCAGAGAGATATGAAATTGTGGTTGTCTTCAAGACCTTGAGAAGAGGCACACAAGAAATGGAACTATTTAACCCTGTGGGAATACTCCCTTGCAAGTCACAAGATAGGGCACAGTCATTCCTTGTACCCAGCCAAGCTGCTGATCCCTGTCACTCCATTTTGTCCGATCTCATTGGCAGGGACTCTCGGAAATGCCCTTCACGTTCACTTAGAATTGTCCCAAAGATGCGTTTTCAAAAAAGAAGCTAGACTTTCTTTTTTGTTTGAAAATGTTTCACTTTTCATCCTAGAAGCTCCTTCAATTCAGTTTTACCCAGAATATTTTCCTTGGGTATCCTTCATACACATAGTCCTCGACTTATGTTCACAATGGCGCCTCACAGTTCTGTTGCAAAGCAAGGCAGTGGTTAAAAGTGACTTTTGCCTCATTTTTGCCACTTTTCTTGACACGGGTTAAGCGAATGACTGCAGTTGTTAGGTTAGTAGCATGGTGGTTAAGTGACTCTGCCTTCCCCATTGACTTTGCTTGTCAGCGGGTCGTAAAATATGACCACGTGACCCTGGGACACTTCACTTCCCAAGCATCTGAATTTCGATCACGTGACCATGGGGATGCTGCAATGGTCACAAGTGGGAAAAACAGACATCAGTCACTTTTTTCAGCGCGGTTGTAACGCTGAACAGTCACTAAAAGAATGGTTGCAAGTTGAGGACCACCTGTATCCATTTCTTTGCACAGCTCAGCCTTTGCCAACCAACTGTTGTGGACCACAAGCCCTCATCACCCTCAGCCAGCGTTGATTGGGCTTAGCTGGGAAGATCAGAGTTGTCATCCAGCCCATCTGGAATTTGGCCAGGCTGACAAAGGTTACCCTAGAGCAGGGGTCCCAAACCCCCGGTTTGTGGACCGTTACCGGGCCACGGCATGCCAGCAACCGGTCCACACAAACAAGCGAAGCCCCATCCGCAGGATGCAGGCAGCACATAAAACCACACGTCCTCAGGTCCACGGAAAAACCTCTTTCCATGGAACTGGTCCCTGGTGCCCAAAAGGTTGGGGACCTCTGTCTTAGACAGCTGTTCCTTTCCTTTATAGCTTTCCCCCCACCTCTGACTGTCCCTGAACAGACTACTTGAAAAACCTTACTCAGCTTGATTCTGTCCTTTGGGATTTGCCTGGTTTCTCTGCATAGTTAGAGAGAACTAGAACCTTTTAAAAAAAAGACTTCTGGTTTTCTCATCATTCGAAGTCTGAGAAAATGAGATGCTTGCCTAGCTAAGCATGAATGAAGAACTCTCTTTCCGAACTTGGTACTATCTGGATATATTGGATTGCAAGACCTTAGCATCCTTCCTCAAGCCAGGGAAGGTTGTACAGTAGTGTAGGTGAATATCGGGCTTAAAATAGGCTTGTAGGCGATGGTGCATTGAATCAGACTAGTTGGAAGGGACCACTAAGTTCATGTAGCCCATCTCTCTGTAATGTTCAGGAAAACCAAGTCAACCAAGAAGACACTGGACAGCCATTTGTCTGAAATGGTATAGGGTTTCCTGCCTGAGCAGGGGGTTGGACTAGATGACCTCCAAGGTCCCTTACAATTTTTTGTATTATTATTATTATTATTATTGAACATCGCACAGTCAGCCAGATGTTCAGACTGGATTTGGCATTTTTGTCTACCTATCAAGTCCTTACCAAGGACCTGGGATAGGCAGATGTGGATGTTTGATGGTATTATATATGATGATGATGATGATATTATTATTATTATTATTATTATTATTATTATTATTATTATTATTATATAACTTTTATTCATTAAACATGAAACTCAGTCAACTGAACACTCAAGTTGACTGGCACTAATGGTTGACACGGGTTGCTGCCAGCATCCTAGGTATCAACCAGGTATCTCCTTAAAATGTAAGATGTTCCGAGTAGGGCAGTTTTTTGTAGCTTTGCTGGAGTTATTGCAGGAAGCTGCAATTTCTTGATGTATTTTGCAAAGTTTTTGGACATGGTTCCCAGTGCCCCGTTGACAATGGGTACCACCGTTATGCGTTTCATCCATAATCGCGCAGTTTCGATGGCCAGGTCGCGGTATTTTGTAATTTTTTCCAGTTCTTTTTCTTCGACTCTGGCATCTCCTGGTACAGCCATATCAATCAGCTGTATGATGATGATGATGATGATGATTATCCCTCTATGAGAGGAGGTTTAGAGATGGAGAGCCTACAATTTCCACAGGAATTTTTTCTAGAAAACCACTATGAAGAGCTACAGCTGCCTTTAACATTTGGGGAGCAAAGATGATTGTATTAGATCTAATTTATCATTTGGGGGCAAGTGAAACACTGTGAATGTTAAAATTCCAATAGAAGAGAATCTCTCTAATTCAGGGTTGAACTGTGGAGTCCTGGGTGCTCTCTGGGGTTGGTTGTTTGCCTGAAGATGTCTCATTACCCAACTAGGTAACATCATCAGTGCTGGGAGGGAGTGGTGTTTGCTTTCTGTTTATTTGTAGTAGCTTGCCCTGTCAGAGTTGATGATGATGCTGTTTTCTCCTTGGTAGTTCCTTGACAAGCCTGTTGTTTACTGCTTGATTGTTTGTTTGGAGTTAATCCCTGCTTATCTGGGTGTTGGTAGCTAATCTCAATGTACACATGTTGTACTTTGACAATAAAGGTTTATTATTATCAGGAGGTGTTGTGTTCTTTTTATAGACTGGTCTATTAACTATTCTCTCTACTTCACAATGTGTAAAAACACAGAAGCCTCAGCTGGTGAATCTGTCACAAACTACATACCTAGCCAGAGATACCGAGTAGCTGCTGTGATACAATCCTGCTATATTTTCCTGAAAGAGATACAAATCAATTATCACACCAGCATTTGCAAATCACAGTCTCCTTCATCCGCTATCCAAAGGGATATCTGCAGGGGGGGTAGGCTCAGAAAAGTCAGGATGGCAACCACTACCATGGCATTAAAGCTTTACCCTTTTTCTGTGCACATGAGAAATATAGAAAAGGGAGGCTTTGATCTCATGGCTGTGGCTGCCATCTTGACTTTTCTGACCCTACCTGATCGACTCCCTATAGATACTCTTGAGTACAGTGAACACATCAAAGAAACCATGGTTCACACAAGCCACCGAACCATAGACTAACCCTATGGGCCGGATTCATATAACACTTGGCTAGAAGTTGTTAACTAGTTTAATGCCTTGAGCAAACACAGAATGTTGTACGAAAATAACTAATAAGGTTAGTATTATTTATTTATTTTATTTTATTTTAATTCCATTTATATCCCGCCCTTCTCCGAAGACTCAGGGCGGCTTACAAGCTTAGCAGTAGCCTTCATTCTATGTATATGCCTGCTTATTAGGGCTTTCACACACACCCCAAGCGGCATTATTACAAAGTCAGCTTAATTGCCCCCAACAATCTGGGTTGTTGTGGGCTCTGATGAGCAGGAACGAGAACACGCAGATGAGTACAGACAAACTCATACTTTATTTAAGCAGAAACTGTACTGAGAGATTGGAGTCACCCTGTTTCAATATATAGCCAGGCCCTATGGTATTAACCAATCGGATTGAAGCTATACTTGCCACCCAAAGTTGACCAATGGCAGGACTGGAGACGTCCTGTCTGGGTTGCTGGAGAACTGTTAGTTCTCCAGCAATTCACGTGGTGATATTCCAAAAGCCCAGTACATAACAATTAGTCTGAGCAAATATTTTTTTTCAATCTTCACATACTGAAGCGCATTTTAACCAAGCGCTTTGCAGAAGCCCAACCACTGTGGTTCGTTTATAGTGTAGCCTTTTGTGTGAGTGGATTAATTGCATAATCTAGAAAGACAGAGTTGGAAGGGACCTTGGAGGTCATCTAGTCCAACCCCCTGCTCAGGCAGGAAACCCTGTACCATCTCAGACAAATGGTTGTCCAGTCTCTTCTTAAAAACCTCTGGTGCCAGAGCACCCACAGTTTCTGGAGGCAGATTGTTCCACTGGTTAATTGTTCTAACTGTCAGGAAATTTCTCCTTAGTTCTAGGCTGCTTCTCTCCTTGATGAGTTTCCATCCGTTGCTTCTTCTCCTGCCTTCAGGTGCTTTGGAGAATAGCTTGACTCCCTCTTCTTTGTGGCGGCCCCTGAGATATTGGAACACTGCTATCATGTCATCCCACGTCCTTCTCTTTGTTAAACTAGACATACCTAATTTCAGCAACCGTTCCTTATATGTTTTAGCCTCCAGTCCCCTGATCGTCTTTGTTGCTCTTTTCTGTACTCTTTCTAGAATCTACCACCTCGGCTTGGCACATCAGGTAAACCAAGCCAGAGAAAAACTCCTCTTGGCTTTCAGGAGCTTTGGGGGTTACTCAGCCTTATTATTTGATTTCTAGAGAAGCTGACAAATCTTAAAGCATGAGAAGTGAGATGCAAGCCAGGTCTCTTGCTGTCTGAGCAGAAAGATTAATGAGGACTAGAAGCACTTATCTGCTCTTTGCAACGTCAGGAGAAGGCACGAGAAGGCACGCCAGAGTGTCCTGCTGGACCAGCTGCTGGGCTAAGCGAGGATGGGGGGATGCTTTGCTTTTTTTTTTGCCTTTGGCCTTCAAGGACAGCTTTTAATATTGATCGGAAAAAACGAAGCCACTTTCTGTCTCTCTAGAGGGTTGCTATTGGAAACGCAGCTGAAATCCAAGCCTTTGTTCTAAAGTGCTGACAGTTTCCCTGGACGGCCACAGATAAAAGAGGTGGCAATTGAAGCAAGGGCAGTGAAAGATTTGATAGCTGCTTTATTATTATTATTATTATTATTATTATTATTATTGTTGTTGTTGTTGTTGTTGTTGTTGTTGTTTTGTTGTTGTTATTGTTGTTGTTGTTATTATTATTATTATTATTATTATTATTATTATTATTATTATTATTATTAAAGAAAAGCTCTGCCCGGACTTTTAACAGGGGATCAGTCTGCAAATATTCATGTGGATGATTTCTTTGCTTCCACTTTATGTCGTTTCCTAACCTTCCTCTCCAAAGGTTTCAGAAAGTGCTTACACCGGATTGAAGAATGAAAATCAAACCATTATTATTTTTAAAAGGTAAAGGTTCCCCCGCACATGCGTGCTAGTCGTTTCCAACTCTAGGGGCCGATGCTCATCTCCGTATCAAAGCCGAAGAGCCAGCGCTTGTCCGAGGACATCTCCGTGGTCATGTGGCCGGCATGACTAGACGCCAAAGGCGCACGGAACGCTGTTACCTTCCCACCGTAGTGGTCCCTATTTTTCTACTTGCATTTTTACGTGCTTTCGAACTGCTAGGTTGGCAGAAGCTGGGACAGGCGCTCACTCTGTTACGCGGCACTCGGGATTTGACCCGCCAAACTGCCGACCTTCTGATCGACAAGACTAGACTAGACTAGACTAGACTAGACTAGACTAGACTAGAATAGAATAGAATAGAATAGAATAGAATAGAATAGAATAGAATAGAATAGAATAGAATAGAATAGAATAGAATAGAATAGAATAGAATTCTTTATTGGTCAAATGTGATTGGACACATAAGGAATTTGTACCCAGTGCATAAGCTCTCAGTGTACATACAAGCAACAAGTGATAAATCATGATCATGATCATAATCATAAAATACAATCATCACAAATCATAAGATGTAACATTCAGTGATAAGATGTAACATTCAGCATAATGAACAAGCCATCAACATAAATCATAGTTGGATACTAAATAAGAACAATCAACATAAATCATCTGATACAAACAACAAAGTTGTAGTCATAAGAAGCTAAGGAAATAGGTAATAGGAAAGATGAGCAGGATAATAGTAATACGTCCCTACTAGGTGGTTTGACATCCGAGGGGCGTAAGACAGCACTGGGGGAATTAGGTGTTAGCAGAGTGATGGCATGGGAGGAAAAAACCTGTTCTTGTGTCTAGTTGTTCTGGCATGCAGTGCCCTGTAGTTTTGCCTTGAGGGAAGAAGTAGAAACAGATTATGTCCAGGATGTGAGGGGTCTGTAGATATTTTCACAGCCCTCTTTCTAGTATACATAAACATACAGATAAGAGCACAAGCTTCTAGCCTGAATAGGGGCCTTCGCACAGGTTCGCCTAGTGTGCCAGTTGCACCTGTTTTTGGACCGAGATGCCCTATGCACGGTTACCCACACCCTCGTCACTTCTCGCCTGGATTACTGCAATGCTCTTTATATGGGGCTGCCCTTGAAGAGCACCCGGAGGCTTCAACTGGTGCAAAATGCAGCCGTGCGGGTGCTTATGGGAGGATCTCGGTACTCCCATGTTACACCACTCCTGCACGAGTTGCATTGCTTCCGGTTACCCTCCGAGTGCGATTCAAGGTGTTGGTAATAACCTTTAAAGCCCTGCATGGCTTAGGCCTGGGGTACTTGCGAGACCACCTGCTGCCGTTGTCAACCTCCCATCACCCGGTTCGCTCCCACAGAGTCGGCCTCCTCAGGGTGCCGTCGGCCAGGCAATGCCGGCTGGCGACCCCCAGGGGGAGAGCCTTCTCTGTGGGCACGCCGACCCTCTAGAATGAACTGCCCCCGGAGCTGCGGACGGCCCCTGACCTTTGGTCCTTCTGCCGTGACCTGAAGACCTGGTTGTTCCAACAAGCGGGCCTGGACTGTCTATGGTTTTTAATTAGGCTTTTCACTGGGTTAAATTGTCTTGTAATTATTGCATCTATTGTTTAATTCTTTTTTAAATTTTTTACTCTATGTTTTTTTAATTTTTATTGTTGTGAGCCACCCTGAGTCCTCAGAGAGAAGGGCAGCATATAAATTTAATCAAATCAAATCAAATCAAATCAAATCAAATCAATAACCTGCCTTTTTATCTTTTCCAAGCCAACCGAATGCTAGAAATAAATTATGTTTTAAAAAAGGCTGGAGTACTGTGCCTCTGCTTGTCTATCAGCAGGAATCCCAGAATGGGAATGGACTTGATATGGTGGGAGAATGTAATAAAAGAAAGGTAATGTTCAAAGGTGGGGGTGGATCTGGCTTGGAGTTGCTGAGAGAGAAAAACAAATCAGAGAAAATCTCTCTCCCCCCACCCCACCTCCCATCCCCGTGGATCCCAAAGGGGGAAACAGCTGGGCAGTGGCTTGGAATTTTGCTGACTGATCATTCTAAGTCTGCCTCCTTCCTGGTTGTGTGACTCAGAATAGAGCATGCAATTCACCCAAAGTTTCCCAATGTATACATACGGAAAATTGCATGCAAATGCAACACAAAGGGAGGCAGAAACACAACCACCCCAGTGATGCCCTCGACGTGATGTCCCGTTGCCTGGAGGCCGTCCGGGTCTGGATGGGGAGGAACAGGCTTCGACTCAACCCTGACAAGACTGAGTGGCTGTTCGTGCCGGCATCCCGGGAAATTCCGATTATTCCATCATTGGCCATGGGGGGTGAGCTATTACCCCCCGCGGATAGGGCCCGCAACTTGGGGGTCCTTCTAGACTCACAGCTCTCTTTGGAAGAGCATATTGGAGCTGTGACTAGGGGGGCCTTTGCCCAGGTTCGCCTGGTGCGCCAGTTGCGGCCCTATCTAGACCGGGATGCCTTACGCACAGTCACTCATGCGCTCGTGACCTCTCGTCTAGACTACTGTAATGCTCTCTACATGGGGCTGCCCTTGAGGTCCACCCGGAGACTCCAGCTGGTGCAGAATGCAGCCGCGCGAGTTGTCTTGGGAGTTTCCCGATACTCCCATGTTACACCTTTGCTCCGCGAGCTGCATTGGCTACCGGTTGCTCTCCGGGTGAGGTTCAAGGTGTTAGTTATGACGTACAAAGCCCTTCATGGCATGGGTCCGGATTACCTTCGGCAACACCTGCGACCGGCGTCAACTTCCCTCCGTCCAGTGCGCTCCCACAGAGAGGGCCTCCTCAGGGTGCCGCCAATCAAAGAATGCCGATTGGTGACCCCCAGGGGGAGAGCGTTCTCTGTGGGTGCGCCAGACCTCTGGAACCGCTTACCGGTTGAGCTCCGGACGGCCCCCGACCTTCGCTCCTTCCGGCGCGATCTTAAAACATTCTTTTTCGAACAAGCTGGCCTGGTCTGACGGGATGGGGTTGGGTTTTTAAAATTAGTTTTTAACTTAATATGTATTGATTTTATGGGCATGATATTTAATGGTTTTTTAATTTTTGTATTTGATCTTTATTGTGTATTGCCGTGTTCACCGCCCTGAGTCCTTCGGGAGAAGGGCGGTATAGAAATCAAATTATTAAATTAAATTAAATTAAACTGTATAGATCAGGCATGTCAAACACAAGGCCCAGGGGCTGGATGCGGCCCGCAAAGTGGTTTCATGTGGCCCGCGAAGCCATCCTGGAAACAGTGAGGGAACGGTCCCCATTGCCTTGGCCCAGAGACCCTCCTTCTGCCAGAGACCCTCAGATCTGTCCCACTCCTGCCCAGGCCCCCATTGGCATCCTTGATGTGAACGATGTAGAGCTGGCCACGCCCACCCAGTAGGCCACACGCACTCTAGCCACGCCCACCCAGTAGGCCACGCCCACCCTGGCCATACCCACCCAGCCCCCTGAGGGCAACCGCAATGCTGATGCGGCCCTCAATGAAATTGAGTTTGACACCCCTGGCATAGATGGAATACATTATTTCATTATAGGTAGTCCTCGATTTATAGCCATTCATTTAGTCACTGCTCAAATTTATAACAGTGAACAGTGTGACTTATGACCAGTTTTCACACAACAGTTGCAGCATCCCCATGGTCACTTGATCAAAATTGAGGCTCTTGGCAACTGGCATGTATTTATGATGGTTGCACTGTCCCTAAGCCATGAGATCACCATTTGTAACCGTCCCAGCAGACTTCTGGAAAGCAAAGTCAACGGAGGAAGCCAAATTCACTTAATAACCTCATGGTTTGGCTAAAAACTGCAGTGATTCGCTTAACAGTTGGGGGAAAAGTTTTGAAATGGGGCAAAACTCACTTAACAGCCGTCTTGCTTAGCCATGGAAATGTTGGACTCAGTTGTGGTCATAAGTCGAGGACTACCTGTATACAGAAGAAAATACACTTGGTAAAGAATTCCACAAAATGTGCTTTATTCTGTTAGATACTTAGACCCATGAGCCTCCTTTATTTCAGCAGCATATTTTGGTGCAAAAGAACATGTTGTTGTTGCTGAGCTTAATAGAAGTCAAAATCCCTTTCAAATTAACCAAAAATGGCTACAGACAATTGTGCAGCTTCTGGAAACATTAGCTGTTTTCCCCAATTCCTTCATAATTGCTATAATCAACCTAACTGCTGATTATTCAGTTCATGCTTTTGTGTAACATCTTTAAGGGCCATCTAACTCTTTCCAGTAGTGTGTAGAAAGTCAGCATCCACCCACCCTCCTAGAGAATAAAATATTTTGAGGAATATTAAAAAAAGGCAAGTTAGATTATTTCCCCTAAAGGAGAAATGGAGAAAAAATCTTACGGAAGGCAGAAAACAGCCCTTTTCCTCAGGCAGAAACCTGAGGAGGCCACTCTTTAGAAATGCAGATTTGGTAATCCATTCAGAAAGACAGGGGGGGGGGGCACAGTATTCATAAGCAAAAGCCTTCAGCCTCCTCAACTGATAGGATTAAAAAATTACATTCCTTTAACAGGCTCCAAGGGACGTGGTGGCTCAGTGGGTTAGGGACGCTGAGCTCATGGATCAGAAGATCAGAAGGTCGGCAGTTTGGCGGGTCGAATCCCGAGTGCTGCGTAACAGAGTGAGCACCTGTTACTCATCCCAGCTTCTGCCAACCTAGCAGTTCGAAAGCACGTAAAAATGGAAGTAGAAAAATAGGGACCACTACGGTGGGAAGGTAACAGCGTTCCGTGCGCCTTTGGCGTCTAGTCATGCCAGCCACATGACCACGGAGATGTCCTCGGACAAGTTCTGGCTCTTCGGCTTTGAAACGGAGATGAGCACCGGCCCCTAGAGTCGGAAACAACTAGCACGCATGTGCGGGGGAACCTTTGCATGACCTTTAGGACATAATAGGATTAACCCACCAGCATTAGAATACCAAAAGGGCACATTCAAGCTCAGGTCAAACTACATGGTACAGGAACAGGAAAAACCTCAAATACAAAGCCCAAAGAAGGTATAATCTATTTGGTCAGCTGTCCCAGAACTGCATGGAAACGTGTTGCTGGTTCTGCTTATCATTAAGCTTTCTTTCCAAACAGCTAGCCTCCATTTTATTTCCAGCGTCATAGCCTCCATTTTATTTACTCCCAGCTTGGAACTGGACTTTATGATTTTTCTTTGAACAAGTGTGTATAATTACAATGTATAAAAAATTATATCTCCTCTCCTCCATTAGTATAAAATTTCCTGCCTTAGCAGCAGGTTGGACTAGAAGACCTCGAAGGTCCCTTCCAATTCTGTTATTCTGTTAAAATCTTTAACACAAGTAACTGGGGAAAAGCAGGAACCACTCATCATTAAACAAAGTGTGTGTGGATCTTTCTTTCTGAGTGCATTCTGCGGTTTAAGGGGCTTGAGGTTGTTTATCTCAGCCTTTGTGAGCCTATCCATCTAGTTTAGTGTTTCTCAGATTTGGCAATTTCAAGACGTGTGGATTTCAACTCCCAGAATTCCCCTAATGAATTATGAGAGTTGACGTCCACCCAATCTTAAAGTTGCCAAGTTTGAGAAACATTGAGCTAACTATACTTTGGTTCAATAGGTGCATTTAGAAAGTATTTCTTATTTTTTTTTCCTCACAGGTATAAAAAATTTCAAAAAAGAAAAAAACAATGGCCTTTCCTGAATATTCAAAACAAACCAGGCGTGTGCTCTTGATTTGCAAACAGTGTGATTCTTCTCATTTCGTAATGAGCTCATGAATCTTTCTGCTAGCTTGGAAGAGTCTCTGCTTGTATGATGAGTGCTTGGAAGTGACCGAAAAATGGCCAGTCATTTAAACAGCGCAGGAAAGCAATCAAGAACGGGAAATGCTTCTTACATTTCCCATCTCTGTAGCTTATGGACAAAACCCAACCCTGTGCATTGTCCAGCAAATGGGCTATAAAGGAACTGGTGGAAATTACAGAGGTAGTTTTCTTGCATTGCCCAACTTAAGAAAACACACACACAAAAACCTCAAGCAGATTTGACATTAAAAAACAAAACACTGTGCATTTAGTATGCCATTTAATTCTTAAGGGCTTAATAATGGACAGTAATCTATACCAGCAGGTTCGATCCTCGCAAATTTTAAAAGCTTGGCCTTGGACCCTTTCATGAAATGTCTGCCATGATCGTGGCAAATATCAGAAAGCAAATGGTGAGGTGGCTCCTCTTTCAGCTTTGGTCTCCAAGGTGCTCCCACCCTTCAGCTTATATTTGTCTTTTTTTTTCTGATTGGTGGGCACATATCAAATAAAATACCATTTCATAGCTATCCACCATTAGATATTCTCCTGGGATCTATATACAGGTGTTCCTCACTTACCGTAAGAATGGTAATTGTGACTGGCAGCTCTGTCACTAAGCAACACAGCTGTAAAGTCCAACATTACATGACCACATTGCCTTACGATGGCAGTTGTGGCAGTTCTGGCTGCCATCGTTAAGCGAGTCCTGCACGGTTGTTAAGTGTGACGTCGTATGATCATCATTTGTCTATGAAGATTCTCAATTATCCGGGTCATGGTTGCCCCAAAGCTGCTTTTTCCAAAAGACAACTGGACTTTCTTGGGTTTTTTCCTTGAAAACATTTCACTTCTCATCCAAGAAGGTTCTTCAGTTCAGAACCAAAGAAGCTTCTTGGATAAGAAGCAGAACTGTTTTCAAGGAAAAAAACCCCAAGGAAGTCCAGTTGCCTTTTGGAAAAGTATCTTTGGGATGATCACCATTTATGATCTCCAGCTTCCTCATTGATTTTGCTTGTGGGGAGCAACAGGGAAAGTCACAAATAAGTGATCACATGTCAGTGAGATGTTGTGACCATTGTAATTGTGAGTTGGTTGCCAAAGGGTCAAATTGCAATTGGGTGACCACGGGGATGCTACAATGGCTGCTACCATGAAGACTGGTGGTGTGTCTCCTCATTCTGCATCGTTTTAGCTTTGAATGGTCCCTAAGTGAGTGGTCACTGAACAAGTACTACCCATAAAAGAACATTTCACACCTAGATGTTCTACAGGGATCTATATATACAGTATTGTAGCAGAAGAACCATGTACGGTAGCTCAGAATCAGAAGGAATATCTGGCAGCTTTTGAGAAGAACACATTTTATTAAAGGCATACTAGGTTCTCTACAACTTCTGGGATCTGTGTGAAGTCCAAAGGAATTCTAGGTTTTAAACATTTAAATGTTTTTAATGACTTCTATGGGGCTCGGGGTTATTTTTGTACTGGATATTTTCTGGATTTTTTTAAAACTTTGCAAGACTCTAAAGTCATAATAGTCAGATGGGTGGTCAAATAAACTTAATAATGAAATAAAATGTAAATTAATTATTGGAAAGGCTGGGAGCTCATTTTGAAGCTCACTAAATTCTCTTTTAATTAAAATAATCTATTCTATGGAACACAGAATCATAGTAAGATTTGGAAAACACCTTAATACCGTGCTGGGCACCGCACATGTATATAGATGTTTTTAAAAAATAATTTTATAATTTTTGGCATAGGGATTAGTACCAATACCTGTCTGAAAGCTGTTTCTTTCTCTTTGGTTCTGGAGGCAAGCTGTTCCACTGATTAAGCTGTTCTTGTTATCAGGAAATTTCTCCTTAATTCTAGGTTGGATAAGTTTCCATCTGTTGCTTCTTAACTTGCCCTCAAGTGCCTTGGAGAACAGGTTGTCCCTCTTGTTGAAAGAAAAATCAGGTTCAGTTCCAAGCCGGGAGAAAAGGTGCTGGAAACAAAATGGAGGCTCCCTACGTAGGAAAGAAGGTCTGTTTATTGATGAGGAGAACCAGCAACAGCATGCAGTTCTGGGACAGCTGACAAAATGGCTGGGTAAGTGGATGGATTTTCATGGGGTACTGGGGCTTTGAAGTTGAAATGTTCCAGGGGGCTGTGCAATGTGTTCAGCTTTGTGTCTTTTTGTTGGGCAATTCTTACTGTGCCTGAAAGGTCATGTCCTGTCTTTAGATTTGGGTGGGCGAATGCAGATTTTAAGAGTCTTTGTTGTTGTTTTAAATCCCATCAGCTTTGGCCTTCTGTGGGAGCTGTGGCTGAAGATGTTTTGTGTATGAATAGGTGGGCCTATTCCCGAAGATTTCAGGGCTTTGCCTGAAGCTGCCCTGCTAGAGTAGGAAGACTGGGGGTGTGTGGTGTGCATTCTGCCTTTAAGAAGAACTCTCTCCTCTTTTTCTTTAGGGAAATATAATATTTTCTCTCTTTTAATAGTCCCCAAAATATCTCGTGTGTGTGTGTGTGTGTGTGTGTGTGTGTGTGTGTGTGTGTGTAATTTGTTTTTTTTTGGGGGGGGGGCTTGCTAACAAAGAATAAAGGGAGACCGATATGATCATTTCAAACTTGTTTGTTCTCATCAGTCAGCCATACCATGAGAACAAATAAGTTTGAAATGATCATATCGGTCTCCCTTTATTCTTTGTTAGCAAGCCAAAAAAAAAATTACACAAATATGAGCTGCCACTGCTGTGGCTACTGCCTGTAGATGGCCTTGGGCTAGGCTGAAACAGGAAATAAGATTTGTCCTGTGTCTGGGACCAAGCAAGTGTATTCTGAATGCTTAACAAACATTTAACATATATAAATAACTTCCTATAGTCTTTCTTCCTATTAGGGATGGGGGCATAGTAATCTATGTCCCGTGGTGCTTCTGGATGATTAAATGAATGACCTACACAAAAACAGAGCTTCACAGCTTTAGTGGAATAACAGCATTGCGTAGGTGTCATGCTTAGACAGACCAGATCTCCAAACCACAAATGTGGTTTTCACTGGCAATTTCCCCCAGTTAACATGAGGCAGCATTGAGAAACAATGACAGCCAAAATTTCTGTTTGCTGAAACGCGAGACGAATAGTTATGGGGCCTCTAAAGTGCTACTCTCTTCTTTTAAGGGAATGTTTCTCAACCTTGGCAGGCTGAAGAAGTGTGGACTTCACTTCCCAGAATTCCCGAGCCAACTAGAATGCTGGGAATTGACGTCCACACATCTTCAAGTTGCCAAGGTTGGGAAACACTGTTCTGTGGTTTTGGACTACAATCCCATCATTCCCAGCCCCATAGATCAGAAGACTTTCATGAAATTTCAGAGACAGAAAAATAATAACAACAGAATAACAGAGTTGGAAAGGCCTTAGAGGTCTTCTAGTACACACACACACACGCTAAAGCAGGAGATGCTATACTATTCCGGACATATGGTTGTCCAATTTCTTCATAAAACTTCCTGCGATGGAGCACCCACAATTTCTAAAGGCCATTCAACTGGTTAATTCTTCTGTCAGGAATTTTATCCTTATTTGGAGGTTGGTTCCCTCCTTGATTAGTTTTCATCCATAGCTTCTTGTCCTGTCTTCAGATGCTTTGGAGAATAGTTTGGCTCCTTCTTCTTTGTGGTAAAAGGTAAAGGTAAAGGTTCCCCCGCACATGTGTGCTAGTCGTTTCCGACTCTAGGGGCCGGTGCTCATCTCCGTTTCAAAGCCAAAGAGCCAGCGCTTGTCCGAGGACGTCTCCGTGGTCATGTGGCTGGCATGACTAGACGCCAAAGGGGCACGGAACGCTGTTACCTATCCACCGTAGTGGTCCCTATTTTTCTACTTGCATTTTTTTACGTGCTTTCGAACTGCTAGGTTGGCAGAAGCTGGGACGAGTAACAGGCGCTCACTCTATTACGCGGCACTCGGGATTCGACCCACCAAACTGCTGACCAACTGATCGACAAGCTCAGCGTCCTAACCCACTGAGCCACCGCGCCCCTTTTCTTCTTTGTGGTAGCCCCTCAAATATTGAAGCATTGCTACCATGTCACCTTTGCTTTTTTTCATGAAAGTAGACATACCCAGTTCCTGCAATCGTTCTTCATATGTTTTAGCCTCCAGTCCCCTAATCATCTTTGTTGCTCTTCTCTGCACTCTTTCTAGAGTCTTTTTTTATATCATGGCAGCCAAAAACAAAAGCAATATTTCAAGTATGGTCTTACCAAGGCCTTATAAAGTGGTACTAACACTTCATATGATTGTTCTGTACCAGCCTGCTACCGGCCCTGCAGAAAAGGCAGGGACAACCCCTTTACAAACGGCAAGAGGCTGGAATTACGCCTGCCAAATTTATAGCTACAAAAACAAACAAGACACGAACCAAGAAACAGGAGCTTTAAGAAACACGAACTATCCAAGCGGTTGCCTTCAGCAAACCAGCCCTCCCCACACATTCCCCTTATATAGAGTTCAGGGCGTGGCTTCTCTCTGCCTCCTTCCGAGAAGCCCCATTGCCTTCCTCTGTTTACTCCTAATTGACTGCCTCCTGCGTTGGGCGTCCTTGAACAGGGCCAGCTGTGGGTCATCTTCATCCACGCTGTCAGGCTCACACAGCTGGGTCTCCGTGGTGACCAAGTGGGAGGGGCCTGGCTGAGGGCTCTCATCAGCAAGATCTTCAACCCCCTCAGCAAGGTCTTCAACACCCCCCTCCTCCTCCTCTGAGTCGTCTGACCCAACTGCCGAACCCACAGGCTGACCCTGAATCACAACAATGATCTTTTGGCAGCTGCAGCACACTACTGGTTCATATTTAAGTGGATGTTCACTAGATCTCCTAGAGATCCTTCTTGCAGTTGCTGCTATTGAGTCAGGAACCATCTATTCTATACCTGTGCATTTGTTTTTTATTTACTAAGTGTAAAATCTTACTCTTCTTACCACTGAATTTCATTTTGTTAGATAGGGCCCAGTGTCCAAGTCTGTCGAGATCCTTCTAGATCTTGAGCCTATTTTCTGGAGTGGGTAAAGGCAGTGTTCCTGCTCTGATTCTTATTCACCCAGTATTTATTTATTTATTTATTTATTTATTTATTTATTTATTTATTTATTTATTTATTTATTTATTTATTTATTTATTTATTTATTTTATGGAGATTTCTATACCGCCCTTCTCCCTAAGGGACTCAGGGCGGTTGACAGGGCATATATAAATAACAGTACAAAAATTAAAAGAAAATTAAACCAGTGCCCAATTAAAATACAAGAATGATAAAATAATAAAAACCAATAAAAAAACCCATATACCCCTATCAGGCCAGACCAGCTAATTCAAATAAATGGGTCTTCAACCCGCGACGGAAGGATCGAAGGTCCGATGCCATCCGGAGCTCAACCGGCAGTTGGTTCCATAATGCCGGAGCACCCACAGAGAAGGCCCTCCCCCTGGGGGCCACCAGTCGACATTCCCTGACCGGAGGCACCCTGAGGAGGCCCTCTCTGTGGGCATGCACAGGGCGGAGGGGAGTTGACGCCGGCAGCAGGTGGCCCTCGAGGTATCGCGGACCCATGCCATGTAGGGACTTAAAGATCATAACCAAGACCTTGAACCTTACCCGGAAGACAACTGGTAACCAATGCAGCTCGCGGAGCAAAGGTGTAACATGGGAGTACCGGGAAACTCCCAAGACAACTCTCGCGGCTTCATTCTGTACCAGTTGAAGCCTCCGGGTAGTCTTCAAGGGAAGCCCCATGTAGAGAGCATTACAATAGTCTAGGCGAGAGGTCACGAGCGCATGAGTGACCGTACACAAGGCATCCCGGTCCAGATAGGGCCGCAACTGGCGCACCAGGCGAACCTGGGCGAAAGCCCCCCTAGTCACGGCCACTATATGATCATCCAGAGTGAGTCGTGAATCTAGGAGGACTCCCAAGTTGCGAGCCCTATCCACAGGGGGTAAAAGCTCACCCCCCATAGAAAGCGATGGAACATTTTGAATGTCCCGGGATGCCGGAATGTACAGCCACTCAGTCTTGTCAGGGTTGAGTTGAAGTCTGTTCCTCCCCATCCAGACCCGAACCGCCTCCAGGCAACGGAACATCACAGCGAGGGCATCACTGGGGTGGTTTGGGGTCGAAATGAAAAGTTGGGTATCATCGGCATATTGATGATACCCAACTCCAAAACCACGAATGATCTCACCCAGCGGTTTCATGTAGATGTTGAACAGGAGAGGCGAGAGGACCGATCCCTGAGGAACTCCACAAGCGAGAGTCCTAGGGGTCGACCTCTGCCCCCCTGCCAACACCGACTGCGAGCGTCCCAGCAGATAGGAGGAGAACCACTGAAAAACTGTGCCTCCCACTCCCAATCCCCTGAGACGCTGCAGCAGGATACCATGGTCGATGGTATCGAAAGCCGCCGAGAGGTCTAATAGGACTAGGACAGAGGAATATCCCCTATCCCGAGCCCTCCAGAGATCATTCACCAGAGCGACCAATGCCGTCTCCGTGCTGTACCCGGGCCTGAAACCCGATTGGTAAGGGTCCAGATAATCCGCTTCATCCAGGACCAGAGGGAGCTGATGCGCCACCACACTCTCAACAACCTTTGCAAGAAAGCGAAGGTTGGAGACTGGACGAAAGTTGTTCAATACAGCTGGGTCCAAGGCAGGCTTCTTGAGGAGAGGTCTCACCACCGCCTCCTTCAAGACGGTGGGGAAATAACCCTCACTCAAAGAAGCAGATATAACCGCCTGGAGCCAGCCTCGTGTCCTCTCCCTAGCTGCATAAACCAGCCAAGAAGGGCACGGATCCAATAAACATGTGGTGGAACTCAGCCTCCCCATAATCCTGTCCACTTCATCAGGGGTCACAGAATCAAACTCCTCCCAGATAACATTGACAGGACCGCCCGTGTCCTGATCGCCAGACTCTGCCCAGCTGGAGTCCAAACCGGTCCAAATCCGAGCGATTTTATCCGACAGATGTTGACTAAATTCCTCGGCATGACCCTGCAAGGGATCCTCCCTCACCTCCTGATTAAGAAGGGAGCGAGTCACCCTAAACAAGGCGGCCGGGCGGTTATCTGCGGACGCGATGAGGGTAGAGAAGTAATTACACCTCGCCGCCCTCATCGCTGCGAGATAAGACCTAATGTAGGTTCTTAACCGCAACCGGTCGGATTCAGATCGGCTGGACCTCCAGCAGCTCTCTAGGCCCCGTTTCCGACGCTTCATCTCCCGGAGCTCCGCGGAGAACCATGGAGCTCGCTGGGATCTGCACCGGGTCAGGGGCCGCAAGGGTACAACCCGGTCAAGTGCCCCAGTGGCTGCCCTTTCCCAGGCTTGTTTCCTAGCCTGTACTCTAGCCTGTAAAGTACTCTAGGGGAAGAGTTATGAGTGCTTTTCCAAAGCAATGTAAAAGCCAACTAAGTGATGAGGCAGGAGCCTAGTCTCTTAGTTGAGGGTTTCTTGATGTCTTATTTAATACAGGACTTGAAAAGGAAAAGATTAATCAAGACAACTCTTCTAATCCTTGTTGGAGTAATACAGGTAGTCCTCAAGTTACAACGGTTCATTTAGTGACCATTTAATGTTATAACAGCACTGGAAAAAGTGACTTATGACAGTTTTCACACTTACTGTACGACCATTGAATGAATGAATGAACCTTTATTGTCAAAGTACAACCATGGATACATTGAGATTGGCTGAGCCTCCCTTCGTTTCCCCCCCCCCCACAACTCACAGTGACAACAAACCCACCATCTTGTTACATCATGTGAGCAAATTGCACAACACACCAGCCTCGCAAGTCAACCATACATAAAGTTTATAAAATTATTTCCCATTCAAGAGCCTAGCAGCCCATGGATAAAAGCTGTTCTTCAGCCTGTTGGTACGGCTGGCTATACTCCTATATCTCCTACCCGATGGTAGGAGAGTAAAGAGATACCGACCAGGTTGTGAGTCATTCCTGAGAATTTTCCTCACTCTTCCAAGGCAGCGAGCCCTGGTGAGGTCATCCAGTGGTGTCAGGGGACAGCCCACAATGTCTTGTGCTGTGCTCACCACCCTCTGTAATGCTTTCCTATCCGCAGCTGTCAGACCAGTATACCAAACCACAATACAGTGCGAGAGGACGCTCTCTATAGTAGACTGGTAAAAGAAGGTAATTAGCTGTTGTTCTATCCTGTTCTTCCTCAAGATCTTGAGAAAGTGAAGTCTCTGTTGGGCCTTTCTGGCCACCTGGGTTGTATTAACTTTCCAGGTCAGATCTTCGCAGAGGTAGACTCCCATTGCATCATCCTTACGGTCCCGTGATCAACATTCAGTCACTTGACAACCAACTCATATTTATGATGGTTGCAGTGTCCTGGGGTCATGTGATCAGCTTTTTGTGTCCTTCTGACAAGCAATGGCGAAACCAGATTCACTTAACAACTGTGGCAAGAAAAGTTGTGAAATGGGGGCAAAGCTCACTTAACATATGTTTCACTGAGAAACATAAATTTTGGGCTCACCAGTGGTCCTAGCACGTGGACTGCCTGTATTTCCCTGATTGACTTGAAAGTAGCCCACACTTCTGCCTTAGGCACGTCAAGCCTCCTTTGCTTAATAGGGCCCCATACAGAGTTGCCCTTTATCCAATCCCTGAACCAATTTTCTGCTATCTAATTTCTCTTCAAGGCTGGATTGTTTTGTTTCTTCCCTGCAGGGGAATCTGCAGGGAGTGGTCCAAAAAGTCAAGATTGCCGTTAAGACTCTGCAATCAAAGCTCTGCGTCATGCATAAAAAAAAGCAAGCAGCGTTTTAATTGTCACAATCGTTAGATTGGCCATACACGTGTCAGTTCTTGCAATTTACATAAAGGTAGTCCTCGAATTAGGGCCACAACTGAGCCCAAACTTTGTGGTGCTAAATGAAACATTTTCACGGCCTTTCTTGCCACAGTTGTTAAGTGAATCATTGCATTTCTTAAGTTGTAACATTTATTTATTTATTTATTTATTTATTTATTTATTTATTTATTTATTTATTTATTTATTTATTTATTTATTTATTTATTTATTTATTTATTTATTTATTTAGATTTCTATACCGCCCTATTCCCGAAGGACTCAGGGCGGTTTACAGGGCAGCATAAAATACAATATAAAAGATAATATAAAAATAAAATAAATTAAATTAATTAAGCCCAACAATTAAAGCAATATTTAAAAAGCTAACATGGTTATTAAGTGAATCTGGATTCCCCCCTGGACTTTAGGAGGTCGCAAAAGTAGATCACATGACTCCAGGACATTGCAACCGTCATAAATATGAACCAGTGGCCAAGCATCCGAATTTTGCTCACGTGACCATAGAGATGCTGGCAACAGTAAGAATGAAAAGCAGTCATAAGTCACTTTTTTCAGTGCCACTGTAACGTTGAGTGGTCACTAAATGAACTGCTGTAAATCAAGGACTACCTGTATTGTGCTAAACCACAGTCCAGCTCCAGGCACTAGATTAAGCCATGGTTTGTTTAATAGTGGTTTATTAAACAAATCAGCTTTAGCTGGGGCAGAGACTTTTTGGGTGCTTTGGAGAATAGCTTGAGTCCCTCTTCTCTGTGGCAGTCCTTCAGATATTGGAACACTGCTATCATGTCCCCCCTCGTCCTTCTCTTCATTAAACTAGAAATACCCAATTCCAGCAACCGTTCCTTATATGTTTTAGCCTCCAGTCCCCTAATCATCTTTGTTGCTCTTCTCTGCATTCTTTCTCGAGTCTCAGCATCTTTTTTACATCGTGGTGACCAAAACTGGATGCAGTATTCCAAGTGTGGCCTTACCAAGGCATTGTAAAGTGGTATTAACACTTCACGTGATCTTGATTCTGTCCTTTGTTAATGCAGCCTAGCACTGTGTTGGCTTTTTTGGCAGCTGCAGCACACTGCTGGCTCATATTTAAATGATTGTCCACTAGGACTCCGAGATCTCTTTCACAGTTACTACTATTGAGCAAGGTACTACCTATACTATACCTGTGTATTTGGTTTTTCTTGCCTAAATGTAGAACCTTACTTTTTTCACCATTGAATTTCATTTTGTTAGATAGCGCCCGATGTTTAATTCTGTCAAGATCCTCCTGTATCTTAAGCCTGTCTTCTGAAATGTTGGCTATTCCTGCCAGTTTGGTGTCTTCTGCAAATTTGATGAGTTCCCCATCTATCCCCTCATCCAAATCATTGATTATTATTATTATTATTATTATTATTAATTTAATTTATATACCGCCCTTCTCTCAAGAGACTCAGGGCGGTTAACAGGGCAATACATAAAAACAGATACAAAAAATTAAAATTATTAAAACATGATTAAACAGTGCCCATAATAATACAAATTTAAAATTAAAATCATAGTAACAATCCCACCCCGTCCCATCAGGCCAGGCCCGCTTCGTTAAAGAGATGGGTTTTAAGGTCGCGCCGGAAGGAGCGGAGATCGGGCGCCATCCGGAGCTCTACCGGAAGATGGTTCCATAAATCCGGTGCACCCACAGAGAACGCTCTCCCCCTGGGGGTCACCAGTCGACATTCTTTGACTGGCGGCACCCTGAGGAGGCCCTCTCTGTGGGAGCGTACTGGGCGGAGGGAAGATGACGCCGGCTGCAGGTGCTCCCCAAGGTATTCTGGACCCATGCCATGGAGGGCTTTGTAGGTCATTACCAACACCTTGAACCTCACCCGGAAGACAACTGGTAACCAATGCAGCTCGCGGAGCAAAGGTGTAACACGGGAGTATCGGGAGACCCCCGATACAACTCTCGCGGCTGCATTCTGTACCAGTTGGAGCCTCCGAGTGGTCTTCAAGGGGGGCCCCATGTAGAGAGCGTTGCAGTAATCAAGACGAGAGGTCACGAGCGCATGAGTGACCGTGCGCAAGGCATCCCGGTCTAGATAGGGCCGCAACTGGCGCACCAGGCGAACCTGGGCGAACGCCCCCCTAGTTACAGCTACAATATGGTCTTCTAAAGATAGCTGTGAATCTAGGAGGACTCCCAAGTTGCGAGCCCTATCTACAGGAGGTAATGACTCACCCCCCATAATGAGGGGTGGGATATCCTGAATATCCCGAGATGCCGGTACGCACAGCCACTCCGTCTTGTCAGGGTTGAGACGAAGCCTGTTCCTCCCCATCCAGACCCGGACCGCCTCCAGGCACCGGGACATCACGTCGAGGGCATCACTGGGGTGGTTTGGGGTCGAAATGAAAAGTTGGGTATCATCAGCATACTGATGGTGCCCAACTCCAAAACCACGAATGATCTCACCCAGCGGTTTCATGTAGGTGTTGAACAGAAGGGGCGAGAGGACCGACCCCTGAGGCACTCCACAAGCGAGAGGTCTCGCGGTCGACCTCTGCCCCCCTGTCAACACCGACTGCGAGCGTCCCAGGAGATAGGAGGAGAACCACTGAAGAACCGTGCCTCCCACTCCCAATCCCCTGAGACGCCGCAGCTGTTCTGAACCAGCCTGCTACCGGCCTTGTAATAAGGCAAACCCCTATTCAAACAGTAGAGACTTTGAGAGCGTCCAAGGCTGAAAAGCGTCTGCCAAGATTTATTACTCAATTAACAGAACAAGAAACAAAAACACTGGAACTTGAATCCTCAAGCGGAAGGGTTGCTTTCAGCAACCAGCCCTTCCCCAAACACTCCTTTTATTTAGAGTTCAGGGCGTGGCCTCCCTCTGCCTCCTCCCGAGGAGACCCGCAGCCTTTCTTTGCTTGGTCCTGCTCGACTGCCTCCTGCGTCGGGCGTCCTTGAACAGGGCCAGCTGTGGGTCATCATCCTCCGCACTATCGGGCTCACGCAGCTGAGAAGAGGGCCCCGGCTGGGAGCTCTGCCAAGCCTCCAAGCCATCATCAGCCGGTTCGTCTCCCACACACTCCTCCTCCCCCTCATCTGAGTCATCCGATACATCTGAGCCGGGTGCCGGACCCACAGGCTGGCCCTGAGTCACAACAGCAGCAAGATACCATGGTCGATGGTATCGAAAGCCGCTGAGAGGTCTAATAGGACTAGAACAGAGGAGTATCCTCTGTCCCGAGCCCTCCAGAGATCATTCACCAGCGCGACCAATGCCGTCTCCGTGCTGTACCCAGGCCTGAAGCCCGATTGGTACGGGTCTAGATAATCCGCTTCATCCAGGACCAGAGGGAGCTGGTGCGCCACCACACTCTCAACAACCTTCGCAAGGAAGCGAAGGTTGGAGACCGGACGAAAGTTATTCAAAACAGCCGGATCCAAGGCAGGCTTCTTGAGGAGAGGTCTCACCACCGCCTCTTTCAAGGCGGCGGGAAAACTACCCTCACTCAAAGAAGCAGCTATAACCGCCTGGAACCAGCCTCGTGTCCCCTCCCGGGCTGCATAAACCAGCCAGGAAGGGCACGGGTCCAATAAACACGTGGTGGAGCTCAGCCTCCCCATGATCCTGTCCACTTCCTCCGGAGTCACAGGATCGAACTCCTCCCAGATGACATCGACAAGATCACTCGTGTCCTGATCGTCCGATACTGCCCAGTCGGAGTCCAAACCGGTCCGAATCCGACGATTTTGTCCGACAGATGTTGACTAAATTCCTCGGCACGCCCCTGCAAGGGATCCCCACTAACCTCCTGGTTAAGGAGGGAGCGGGTCACCCTAAACAGGGCGGCCGGGCGATTATCTGCGGACGCGATGAGGGCAGCGAAGTAGTTAGATCTCGCTACCCTCATCGCAGCGAGATAAGACCTAATATGGGTTCTTAGTCGCAATCGGTCGGATTCAGATCGGCTGGACCTCCAGACGCTCTCTAGGCCCCGTCTCCGACGCTTCATCTCCCGGAGCTCCGCGGAGAACCATGGAGCCCATTGGGATCTGCTCCGGGTCAAGGGCCGCAAGGGTACAACTCAGTCAAGTGCCTCCGTGGCCGTCCTTTCCCAGGCCTCCACTAAGGCATCCGCCGAGCTGTGAGCTGGGGAGGCAGGTGGGGCCCCCAGCGCTGCCTGAAACCTCTCAGGGTCCATTAAGCGCCTGGGGCGGAACCATCTAGTTGGCTCAACAACCCCACGGTGGGGAGTGGCAAAACGGAAGACCAGCCGCAGGAGATGATGATCGGTCCATGACAGGGGCATAACAATTGGGGAGCCCCCACCAAGATCATCTAACCACTGACCAGATAAGAAAACCAAGTCAAGGGTGTGGCCTCCCTCATGGGTCGGTCCATGAATTACCTGCGTCAGGTCCATGGCCGTCATGGAAGCCATGAACTCCCGAGCTAACTCGGATGCTCCTCCCAGGGATGGTAGATTGAAGTCTCCCAAAACCATAAGTTTAGGAAACTCAATCACCAGCCCTGAGAGGATATCGAGAAGCTCGGGCAGGGCTGCTGCTAGGCGAAAGGTACGCGAGAAGCAAGCCCAACTGCGCCCTAGGACCAAACCTCAATAAGAGAGATTCACACCCGACTATCTGAGGAACGGTGGCCTCCTGCGGGCATAAGGTCTCCCTCATAACCACAGCCACTCCCCCACCCCTACCCTGAGTCCGAGGCCGGTGCAGCACCCGGAAGCCTGGTGGGCAAAGATCCACCAGGGGGATACCACCCTCTGGGCCCAACCAGGTTTCCGTAATGCAAGCCAGTTCCTCTGCTCCATGTTGGGATTCAGGTTGAAGAGAACTTTTAATCCTAACTGATACAACAAGAACATTAGCTGATTTTTGTAGGAAAATATTTTCAGGCAAATTCCCCCGCAGTACCTCCCATTCCTGATCTGAATTGAGCCATTTAGGTTATCATGACCTGCAAGTGGACTAGAAATAGTACAATTAAGAAGACGGGAAAGGAGAATACACTATTCAACTCAAAAAGAGAATAGAATTGGAATTAGCAGAGAATGAGTGGCACAGTGAATTCAAACAAGATAAAAATAGTTCAGGGAGTCGGAGAGAAAGGAGGGAAGTTTAAGCTAGGAGCAGTCCTCAACTTTCAACCACAACTGAGCCCAAAATTTCCATTGCTATTCGAGAGAGTTATTAAATAGGTTTTGTCCCATTGTAGGAACTTTCTTGCCACAGTTGTTAAGTGAATCTGCAGTGTATGCCTCCCACCAAACACAAAGGACAGCACAGCAGGAGGCTGATGGTGCAGATCAGCAGAGGGGCTGGACAGCTCCGGGCGATGACTGCTCACTCAGGTTAAGCCTAATGACTTAAGCTGTTGACAGCCCCAGGCATAGTCAGCCTGGTGGGAAGCCAGGATCTACACCCATTGTCACCTGCACTGGCAGGAAGCCCAGGTTTGAACTGATTGGATGCCATCCACCTGGGCAGGTACAAATAGACGCCAGGCTTCCCTGTTTCCCCAGTTCGTTCTGTTCAGAATAAACTCATCTCTACCCCCAGCTCTGTGTCCGTCTCTATGTGAAGCACGCGACTTTACAGAATCACTGCACTTATTAAGTGAATCTGGCTTTCCCGTTGGCTTTGCTTGTCAGAAGGTCGCAAAAGGTGATCACGTGACCCACGGGGACACTGCAACCGTCATATATATGAGTCAGTTGCCAAGTGTCCGAATTTTGATCATGGGACCACAGGAATGCTGCAATGGTCGTAAGCGTGAAAAACATTCATCAATCTTTTTTTTTTTCAGTGCCATTGTAACTTTGAACAATCACTAAATGAAACACAGTTACACGTAGCCTTCACAACATTTATTTGTTGTCTTCTTTCTTTCAAGAAGAGTTTCTTTTTCTGCCTTCTGCTACACACGCAGTCCTGAAAGAAAGAAAACAACCCAGAATTTTGAAAGCTTCCTCTCCGTGCAGAAAGAGAGAGAGAGAGATTTCCAAGATGTAGCATACACACAGACTAAGAGAAGTCATTTTTACACAGGTAGCATTTCATTGCTAATAGGAATTATATCACCAACCCTTTATTTCCCCCCCTCCCAATTGCACACTGAACCTCTCCCCCATCTTGTTTGGTTAACCAGAATATTTCGAGGAAGAGTAGATAAATCATGGACAAGCTTATGCCCATTGCTCTGATTAACAAAAGGAAGACTGAGGATAGCTCTGCAAACTTTTTCCTAAGCAAACCAAAATTCTCAGTGCCAATGGACACAGCTGAGGGTCATATCTGTGCAATCTTGGTTTGGGGCTGTCTTGCTATTTGTAATGGGCTATAACAGTAACTAGAGGGACGTGGTGGCTCAGTGGGTTAGGACGCTGACCTTGTCGATCAGAAGGTTGGCAGTTTGGCGGGTCGAATCCCGAGTGCCGTGTAACACAGTGAGCGCCTGTTACTCATCCCAGCTTCTGCCAACCTAGCAGTCCGAAAGCACGTAAAAATGCAAGTAGAAAACTAGGGACCACTATGGTGGGAAGGTAACAGCGTTCCGTGCGCCTTTGATGTCTAGTCATGCCGGCCACATGACCACGGAGATGTCCTCGGACAAGTGCTGGCTCTTTGGCTTTGAAATGGAAATGAGCACCGGCCCCTAGAGTCGGACGCATGTGCGGGGGAACCTATACCTTTACCTTTATAACAATAACCTGGAGGAAAAGGAGGAAGTGCCACAAACAAGACAGCAATCTGATAAGAGAAATCAGAATCCAAAGCAGAAATGTATTTTTTTTTTTAAAAAAATGTTCAGACCAGTTGTTTAGCAGATGCTCTAAAGCTACTTAGGACCCAGTTTTGAAATTATAATGACTGAACCAGTATGGTGTGGTCCAGCAATTGTTTCTTTAGTACAGGGCTAATAAATCAGTTTCATTGCAACTTCCTGTGCGGTTCTGATCTTTCGTTCCTGACAGATGTTCTAGGACAGGGGTCGGCAACTGGGAACCGGTTCCATCACACATAAAAAAAAGTGGGAGCCGCGTGCGTGCGTCCATGCACGCGCATGCGCAAAAATGTTTTGCACATGCGCAAAATGGGTTTTTCTTGCGCATGCGTGGATGCGCGCGGTTGCCTTTTTTTATGTGTGATGGAACCGGTTCCCGGTTGCGCGACGGCAATGGCCCGTTTGCAGAGCTACCGCCTTCGGCAGCCTGCAAACATGCCGCAACAACTTTCCCAAAGAGCGGCGGCGTTGCCCGTTCGCGCGGAGGTGCGCGCGCACCTCTCCAAAGGTTTGGGGAGGTGCGCGCGCACCTATTGGAATGGGCAGCGGTGCCGCTTGTTGGGAAAGCTGCCGCGGCCCGTTTACAGAGCTGCCGCTTTCGGCAGCTTGGAAACGTGCCGCGGCAGCTTTCCCAACAAGCGGCGCCGCTGCCTGTTCGCGCGGAGGTGCGTGCGCACCTCTTCAAAGGTTTGGGGAGGTGCACGTGCACCTCCCATTCAGAGAGGTGCACGCGCACCTCTCCAAACGGGCGGTGCCACTCTCAATTTGGAGAGGTGCGTGCGCACCACTGCCCGTTCGAAGAGGCGCGCGCGCACCGGGCGGCTGGGAGCCACAGGTTGCCAACCCATGTTCTAGGATAAGGGTCTCCAATCTTGGCAACTTTAGGACTTGTTGACTTCAACTCCCAGAATTCCTCAGCCAGCCATGGCTCATGTTTAAGTGATCTCCAACTGATAAGAGCCATTGCACCCCTGTCAACCCGAAAGAGGCTCCTACACACATCAATGCAACAATGATGCTAACATGGGACCCAGTTCCTGCAGCAAACTCAGATGTCTACATGGCCAACATCATTTACATCACCATTCTAGGTGCTAACAACTTCACACACAAGATCAGAAGCTCCTTCATATGTTCCCCCCCCACCTTTAATCTAATATATCCCATTATTGTCCCTCTGGAAACTACGGCACATTAGGCAAATGGGTCAGCTTTGGAACAAAAGGTTTAACGAACACAAATTTGATATCAGGAAATAAATTAACATTAGAGCATTCAATCCCCAGAACACTTGATTTCAAAGCTGCTGCTTGAGAACAACAAAACCAAGCTAGCGTCATGCAGTGAACTCACATCAAAAGACTTCAGACTCTCTTAGAAGGGGTTCCACAAACACAATGGGTTTTTTTGTACATCGCAATTGCCAACTGATGAAGAACTTGTGATCCAACTCATGTGTAGATTGCATCTGCATAACCACTCTTTCTTCCCTCTTATTTAAATCTCACATCACTCCATGCCTTTGATGATGTGAGCATACCGCTCACAAAAGCTTTAATCCAATTTGTTGGTCAGAAAAGGTGCTCCATACTCTTTTCAATTTCTGCCCTAGTCAGAATTTATAGATTGCAACCCAAAGGAGCCTTTCCGTATCCTCCATTCCAATGCTTTTCAACCTTGGCAACTTTGGACTTCCAGTCCCAGAATTCCCTTGCCAGCCTGAGGAATTCTGGGAGCTGAAATCCACGGAATTAGCCATTTTCTCCTTCACTACCCGTCCTCCCACAATGATGGGATTTAAGTTATTTTCCAGACAAATTTTTAATCCTAAATGACACAGCTGGTAATTTTCTGGAATATTTTCTGGAAAATTCCCTCATTTATTAGGGGCTTCATTCATTCATCAGGTTAAGGAAGCTGTGTGAACTTCAGCTGGGGTCTGGCCTACCAAGCTATTGACATCTTTTGAGTAGTGATATTGGCTTTTATCTTCTAGCTGAGAGGGGGGAATTTTGCTTTTCAAAATGGTCTTAGTTAAATCATGAGGTGAAAACGGGCACACAATGAATTACTGTCACTAAAACCTGATGAATTATGCTGGGTAAACTCAGTGTTGACTGCAAAAGAAACCGAACCAGTAATGCTACTTTGTCAGTTTCTAACACTCATTAAGCAATCTTCCGGAATTTAGTAAAGTGGCTACTTTCCTTCCACTGATGAGACACAGCTCCTGAGTCAAGCAAGAGCAATGCAAACATTTAAAGTTTTGAACTGGTTCCACTTTGGAGTGGGGAAATCGATGTAGAATTTCCCAGAGCTGAAAGTTGACAATCTTGATAAAAGTGGACAATCTTGTTGGTGGACCAAAACGTCCATTGTGCCCTGCTTTGGTAATTTTAAAAGAATAACAGAGTTGGAAGGGACCTTGGAGGTCTTCTAGTCCAACCCCTTCTCCATCAGGAAACCCTAAACCAGGGGTAGGCAACCTTGGCTCTTTTATGACTCATGGACTTCAACCCCCAGAATTCCTGAGCCAGCTATGTTGGCTCAGGAATTCTGGGAGTTGAAGTCCACAAGTCATAAAAGAGCCAAGGTTGCCTACCCCTGCCCTAAACCATTCAAAGCCGCTTTTCAGCAAATGACAATTTGAATTGTTGTTTATTGTTAATTTAATTAATGCTCCTCACAGAGCACTCAGAGCATCTGAGAGTCAAAAATAAAATACAGAGATATAGATAGGAGGCTGGTTTGGAGTAGTGGTGAAGGTGCTGGCCTAGAAACCAGGAGACTCTGAGTTCTAGTTCTGCCTTAGGCATCAATAACCAGCTGGGTGACTTTGGGTCAGTCACTTTCTCTCAGCCCAGGCCATTTCATAGGATTGTCATTGTGGAGAAAATGGGAGGAGAAAAAAGTTCAGGTAATCCTCAACTTACGACCACAATTGAGCCCAAAATTTCTCTTGCTTAGTCAGACAATTGTCAAGTGATTTCCCCCCCCCCGTTTTTATGGCCTTTCTTGCCACAGTTGTTCAGAGAATCACTGTAGTTGTTAAGTCAGTAACAAAGTTGTTAAGTGAATCTGGCCTCCCCATTGACGTTGCTTGTCAGAATATTGCAAAAGGGGATCATGTGATGCTACAACCGTCATAAATATGAACCAGTTGCCAAGCGTCCATATTTTGATCACGTGACCAGGGGGATGCTGCAATGGTTGTGTGAAAAATGGTCATAAGGCAACACAAGTCAGCACCACTGTAACTTTGAATGGTCACTAAATGAATAGTTGTAAGTCCAGAACTACCTGTGTTAGGTATGTTCGGCACTTTGAGTTATATATGAAGGCTGGATAAAAATCAAATAAAAGCATAAATATGTAAATAAATAAACAGGTGTACAAGCAACTGAATGATTACAGGTAATCCTCGACTTACAACCGTTCATTTAGTGACCGTTCAAAGTGGCAATGGCAATGAAAAAAGTGACATGACCATTTTTTCACACTTAAAAACATTGCAGGATCCCCATGGCCACGTGACCAAAACTCAGAGCAACTGACTCATATTTATGACTAGGGGGGCCTTCGCCAGGTCCGCCTGGTGCGCCAGTTGCGGCCCTATCTACACCGGGATGCCTTACGTACGGTCACTCATGCGCTCGTGACCTCTCGTCTTGACTACTGCAACGCTCTCTACATGGGGCTACCCTTGAAGACCACCCGGAGGCTCCAACTGGTGCAGAATGCAGCCGCGAGAGTTGTGTTGGGAGTTTCCCGACACTCCCATGTCACTCCTTTGCTCTGCGAGCTGCATTGGCTTCCAGTTGTCTTCCGGGTGAGGTTCAAGGTGTTAGTAATGACCTACAAAGCCCTACATGGCATGGGTCCGGAATACCTTGGAGAGCACCTGCGGCCGGCGTCAACTTCCCTCCGCCCAGTACGCTCCCACAGAGAGGGCCTCCTCAGGGTGCCACCAGTCAAAGAATGCCGACTGGCGGCCCCCAGGGGGAGGGCGTTCTCTGTGGGCGCACCAGATTTATGGAACCATCTTCCGGTCGAGCTCCGGATGGCGCCTGATCTCCGCTCCTTCCGGCGCGATCTTAAAACCCACCTTTTTGAACAAGCCGGCCTGACCTGATGGGATGGGGTTGAGTTTTATAAATGAACTTAACTTTTATTTTTGTACTAATTTATTACGGGCACCGTTGTTTAATTACTTTTAATAATTTTTAATTTTTGTATCTTGTTTTTATTATGTATTGCCCTGTTCACCGCCCTGAGTCCTTCGGGAGAAGGGCGGTATACATATTAAATAAATAAATAAATAAATAAATAAATAAATAAATAAATAAATAAATAAATAAATAAATAAATAAATAAATAAATATTTATGACGGTCACAGTGTCCTGGGATTCTTTTGTCTGGAACGTGGCTCAGGTTTCCAAAAACAAACTCACTTAGGACTCCAGGAACAGAATTTTATTGAAATAAAGCTTTTGCAAAAGCTGGTGGTCTTAAACTCACACAGGGGATTAAGCCATGCACATAATTTTTAAAAGCACATATTTATATCCTCTCATGAATCTGGTTCCCCCCCCACCCCTATCGCACTCAACAGCCCACCTGCTCATCCCGATCAGCTAATCTGAAGCACCTAAACAGAATACATTTCAGTTCAGCCCTGCCCAGGAAAAAGCCCTTATGTTTCATATACCTGTTAACCATGACCTTTTGCTGACATTAGCCCTATCTTTATTTTTATATTTCCTCTTGCTTGCGGTTACATCTAGCTTCCTATAGAACCTACATATTTCAAAGTAATTATCCTGCATGTCTCAAAGCCCCTACTTCTAAAAGCCTAAGTTACTCCATTTTGCCATTATTCGTAGGACACTGCCAATGTGTTACCCCTGTCTGTATATCTTTAAAATAGATGGATTTGTACTTTCATATCGCCCACCTTACAAAGGATATCATTAAACAATTTCTGACATTATTTTTTTTATTGAAAAGTTTTACAATACATTTTTATAACACAACAAAACCCCTCCCAACCCTCCCCAACATCTCCCTCCCTTCCCCCTCCCCCCTCCCCGACTTCCCAAAGCTAAATACAAGGTATAAAAATACAAACAATCATAATCTACCTTATGCAAACAACAATAAACTATTAAATCTATCGCACTTTAACTCTTATAAAATAACTACAAGCAATATAAAGATCACATCAATACTTATTCAAATGCTAGGTGAAACTTTTTAGTCCCATATTTATTCTGGATATAATCAATCCATTTTTTCCACTCCACAATATATCTCTGTTGCGAATGAACAATTTCTGACATTATTTTATCTCTTACACTGTGATCATCTTTTGTCACCTTCTGACAAGCCAAGTCAGGGCGGAAGGCAGATTCACTTAACAACCACATTACTAATTTAACCACTGCAGCAATTCACTTATTAGCAGTGGCAAGAAAGGGCGTAAAATCGGGGCAAAACTCACTTAACAAATGTCTCGCTTAGCCAGAGAAATTTTGGGCTCAATTTGTGGTCGTAAGCCAAGGATTACCTGTATTCATCTAATTTAACAGAGAAGGCTGGAGAGTAAATCCTTAGCTTATCTGAAGATGGAAACAGTGGAGCCAGGGGATCAATCGCTGATAATAATGTATCAGATGAGGGATTTTATTCAGTTTGCAATAGATTTTCTTCGCTCTGGAGCTTTCTTTCTGGTCTGATTGAATGAAGCTCTTCATCTCTTTAGAAGTCAAGTTTGGAAAAAAAAGACTTTGACATTACAGGTTTGTGGTGGCATCTTGACTGTTGTTTGATAGCCCTAGCAAGCTGAACTTTCTCCCACAGTCTTGGAAGCTAGTTTTTACAATATATTTGATTCTTGACAACTTCCTTGTAGCTTTGAATAGGGTCTGGAAAGAGGCCAGAAATCTATGCTGCTCCTACTCAGATTAGATCAGATCAAACCTTTATACAGTATGTCTATAAATGACACTGTTCAGGCAAACAGGACAGATTTATGACCTCAAGGGACAATATTTTTCTGCTTCCTAGATTTAGATTTGTCCAGGAGTATGTGATTTTGTCCCAGAATGAGACTTTGAACTGGATAGCCTTCGCTGGGCTTCCTCCTCTGCATACAGGTAGCCCTTGACTTACAGCCTTTCATTTAGTGACCGTCTGAAGTTACAACAGCACTGAAAAAAGTGACTTATGACCATTTTTCTCACTTAGGACCATTGCAGCATCCCCATGGTCACCTGATCAAAATTCAGACGTTTGGCAACTGACTCATATTTATGACGGTTGCAGTGTCCCAGGGTCATGTTGATCCCCTTTTGTGACCTTCTGACAAGCAAAGTCAATGGAGAAGCCGGATTCAGTTAAGAACCATGTTACTAACTTAACAATTGCAGTGATTCACTTAATAACTGTGACAAGAAAAGCTGTAAAGTGGAACAAAACTCACTTAACAACTGTCTTGCTGAGCAATGGAAATTTTGGGCTCAGTTGTGGTAGTAACCAAGCACTACCTGTAGTATCCATGAAGCAAGAGGGATGAGAATTGGTAGGGAAGCTAAAGGGCATCTCGTCTAACGAACTGTTTATAACAAATAGCTTCTAGCAAACTGAAGGTCTTTTTCAGACTCCTAATGATTATATACCCATATTGTTCCATTGGCAACAAAACTGGAGGGGCTTGCCATTGCCTTCTCTTGTGGTGTGTAGCTTACTCCAGCTTTGCCCCCAGCCTGCCTATTTGAAAAGGCCCAGCCTTGCTTAGTCTGAACTTCTCCAAGTCCAGAAGAAAAGCCATTTTCCAAGGCAACCTGTTCCTCAGTGAACAAGGTGTGCAGTCAGGAAATCTTTTATTCTAAATTATAAATCTATTTCTTATCATCCGAGCTTTATGGTTTGACTCCTAGCCTTTGGACTGCAACTGGGACAAGCAAAGTTTACGACAGCACCTGAAGTGGGTAAATCTAAGAACATTGCCATCTACTTATTAATTAGTGCAGGTTCGCATCCCACCAGGCTCAAGGTTGACTCAGCCTTCCATCCTTCTGAGGTAGGTAAAATGGGGACCCAGATTGTTGGGGGCAATAAGCTGACTTTGTAATAATGCCGCTTGGCGGGGGCCGAAAGCCCTAATAAGCAGGCATATACATAGAATGAAGGCTATTGCTAAGCACATTGATTTGTGCTTTAAATTGTAAGCCGCCCTGAGTCTTCGGAGAAGGGCGGGATATAAATGGGATTAAAATAAAATAAAATAAAAATAAATATATTTATGAGTAGGCCACTTAGGTTGCCTGGTAACCTGGATAGCGTACAATTAAAGGAGGAAATGCCAAGCCACGAACAATAAGATCTAAGCAGATATTTAAAAACCAAGTTATACTAGGAAGAACATAAAGTATACAGAGTGTGTAACTGATATAAAAATGCAGTTATAAAAGCCAAAATGATCAAACAGCTTGAGGGCACATCTCCTTCCCTCTTTTCCTTTCTGGTTTTTGTTCTTTCTCTCCATCTCTCAAGACGGTGTTTTTAGATGTTTTTCAAAGTTAGCCGCTTTAAGACTTCAACTCCCAAAATTCTCCAGCCAGCATGCCTCCAGAAAGTGTGGGTGCTCCAACACTGAAGGTTTTTAAGAAGAGATTGGACAACCGTTTGACTGAAATGGTATAAAGTTCCCTGCTTGATCAGGGGGTTGGACTAGATGACCTCCAAGGTCCCTTCCAATTCTGTTATTCTCCTCTAAAATTGCTGTCATTCTAAAATGCAGGGAAGGAGATTTGTCTCACAAAAGCAGAGGGGTATTCAAAGATAATTTCTTTGTTAATGTTTTTAAAATAACTTTATTACAGATAATTGCAATAATAAAAACTAATACAAAGAAAGAAAAAGTTAAAAAGCGCAAGAAACAGAAAAAACATAGAGAATAGGAGAAAAAAGGAAAGTAGGGGTACAGCTAAAAAAAGTAAAGGAATATACTAAGAAATGACTTCCAACCTTCATCACAAATATAAATAATATTAGTAACTTTTCACCTCCTCTTAATTTACAACCAATGCTCTCTTCATCCCATGTCCATCTGTTAAAAGGTAAAGGTAAAGTTTCCCCCGCACATGCATGCTAGTTGTTTCCAACTCTAGGGGCCGGTGCTCATCTCCGTTTCAAAGCCAAAGAGCCAGCGCTTGTCCGAGGACGTCTCCGTGGTCATGTGGCCGGCATGACTAGACGCCAAAGGCGCACGGAACGCTGTTACCTTCCCACCGTAGTTGGTCCCTATTTTTCTACTTGCATTTTTACGTGCTTTCGAACTGCTAGGTTGGCAGAAGCTGGGACGAGTAACATGCGCTCACTCTGCTACGCGGCACTCGGGATTCGACCCACCAAACTGCCGACCTTCTGATCGACAAGCTCAGCGTCCTAACCCACTGAGCCACCGCGTCCATCTGTTATCTATAAACAAATCCATAAAGCATCGTCATTTCAGTCCTGATGTCAGCAAAAGTCCAGTAAGGGTTTCCAGAAATATAAATGAATCTATTTAAACCTTGATCAAATAAACCAACTTCATATTCCTAACTTTTCGCTTTTAATCTTCAGTCCATTCAAGTAATATTGTAGGACTTGATTTCTTTACACGATTAATTTTACTTGATGTCTTCATTAGAGGTTTTTAAGAAGAGACTGGACAACCATTTGCCCAGAATGGTATAGGGCAGGGGTCTTCAAACTTGGCCCTTTTATGACTTGAGGACTTCAACTCCCAGAATTCCTCAACCAGGCACGCTGGCTGAGGAATTCTGGGAGTTGAAGTCCAAAAGTCATAAAAGGGCCAAGTTTGAAGACCACTGGTATAGGTTCTCCTGTTTGAATAGAGCAGGGGTGTTAAACTGCCGGCCCACAGGCCGGACGCATCACTACGAAACCGCACCCACCCCATTGCTGGCAATGGGGAAAAAGCTCCAATACGTCACACAACATCACGCGATGTCACGGGTTTGACATTTCTGGAATAGAGGTTTGGACTATTCAAAATCCCTTCAAGGTCCCTTCCAACTCTGTTATTCTGTTACATTTTTTTAACCTTCTCACAAGAGTCATCCAAGATGAAAACCTCTTTTGTAAATCCAATAACAGAATTATCCAGGTCACTTTCTTTGTTTATTATTTGTAATTCATTTTTATTTTTAATGTATCAACCAATTTCTTTTGTATGTCTGGTAAAACATCGTTTTCTATGTTATTTGTAGAAAAAGACCAGGCTGAGCCCAAGGGAGGGGATCAAACAAGTCATCAATCTCAAGTCCCATCATGCCCACAAGAGATCAGCCCAGCCCACCTTGAATTTCATTGACTCTTATCCACTGCCAATTTGCTTTGACCATTAGTAGTTCAGATTCTCATAGAGAGTGCTAACATGCAATAAGCCTGTAACCATTTGAACCTCCTGACTTCCTGATTTCTTGAGCCTGGCAGTCATCTGTAAACATTGGTGAGATTCTGTGTGGATGCCGCTTCCGGAAGTCCATTCTGGGCCTGGGCAACAAAAAATTAGCTACCATTTCTGCCAAAGTGGTGTGAACTGGCTGAATCCCACCACTGTTTCTAAATCTACTTTCAGAAGGCTGTTCAAAGAGAATTCTGAAGAAAGGGCTATATTTTCCTAGTGGACTGAGTGGGTCTTTTAAGGGGACATTGGAGAGTTAAGAAACATAGTTTCTTGTAGAAGTCCGTTAACTCTTGAATCAACCATTTGTAGCCACAGTAAACTGGCAATGCATAGCTTTTAAGATAATTTCAGGTTCCTAATCCAGATTTTCCAATACTTTTCCATATAGGTTCTTTGCCTGCCCCTTTTGAATTGAAGTTTGCAGTAATTATTAGAACAGTCTTCCTTGGTCTTTGATCTATTATTCATTCTAGTCTTTCACAGAAGTCTTCATTACTTCTTTCGCATCTATTTTTGGTCCTCTGTATTGATGAAATTGGGTAGCTGACCTCAATTCTTGATGGAAATAATTCTGTCACCGAGTTGTATCATATGACACATGCAGCAATGAATTTTGAGATGACAATTGAGGAGAATATTTTAAATTCATCTCCCATTGCAATATACTTTCTGGATTAAATATAATCCCATATCCTGTTTGAGCAGCAGATTGGACTGGAAGACCTCCAAAGTCCCTCCCAACTCGGTTATTCTGTTATTTTCAAGCTTGCACACACTATGGCAGGGGTAGGCAACCTTGGCTTTTATGACATGTGGACTTCAACTCCCAGAATTTCTGAGCCAGCCATGCTGGGTCAGGAATTCTGGGAGTTGAAGTCCACAAGTCATAAAAGAGTCAAGGTTGCCTACCCCTGCACTATGGTAAGCCAGGTTGGGCTAAAACTGGGCTTTGGCTACGTTGATGGAATACTTTCCAAAATTTGCCCACCCTGAACAGGACTGTCCTTAAAGTTAGAAGAAATTTAAGTGACAGGCATTATTCCTTCCATTAAGCCACCCAATTCTTTGGGATAGGGAATTAATATGCTGCCCAACTCCCTATCCAGAGACTTGGGTGGCTGAATGGAAGAATAATGCCTATGACTTAAACAAATAATGCCTGTCTCGGGGTAGAGCTAAGGAATGATGCTGGTATAACTGAAGTTTAGCTCTGCTATTTTCTTAATTTCTAATCTCTAACAGAATAACAGACTTGGAAAGGACTTTGGAGGTCTTCTAGTCAAACCCCCTACTCAAGCAGGAGACCCTTATACCAGGGGTAGGCAACCTTGGCTCTTTTATGACTTGTGGACTTCAACTCCCAGAATTCCTGAGCCAGCATGGCTCAGCTTGGAAACCTCTCCCTTTCCCCTCAGCATGGCTGGCTGAGGAATTCTGGGAGTTGAAGTCCACGAGTCATAAAAGAGCCGAGGTTGCCTACCCCTACCCTATACCACTTCAGACAAATGGCTGTCCAGTCTCTCCTTAAAAACCTCCAGTGATGGAGCACTGGAGGCAGGTCGTTCCACTGATTGATTTTTCTAACTGTCAGGAAATTTCTCCTTACTTCTAGGTTGCTTCTCTCCTTGGTTAGTTTCCTTCCATCCATTGTTCCCTGTCCTGCCTTCTGTTGGCCTGGAAAATAGGTTGATCCCCACTTCTTTGTGGCAGCCCCTCAAATATTGTGTTGTGATTCAGGGTCAGCCTGTGGGTTCGGCAGTTGGGTCGGATGACTCAGATGAGGGGGAGGAGGGGGGTGTTGAAGAACTTGCTGATGATGGCTTTGAGGCTCCGCAGAGACCCCAGCCAGGCCCCTCCCACCTGGTGGAGACCCAGCTGTGTGAGCCTGACAGCGTGGATGAAGATGACCCACAGCTGGCCCTGTTCAAGGACGCCCGACGCAGGAGGCAGTCAAGTAGGAGTAAACAGAGGAAGGCAATGGGGCTTCTCGGAAGGAGGGAGAGAGAAGCCACGCCCTGAACTCTTTATAAAGGACTTGTGTGGGGAGGGCTGGTTTGCTGAAAGCAACCGCTCAGATAGTGTTTCAAAGCTCCGGTATCTTGGTTCGTGTCTTGTTTGTTTTTGTAATAAATTTGGCAGACGTATTCCAGCCTCTTGCCATCTGTAAAGGGGTTGCCTTTTCTGCAAGGCCGGTAGCAGGCTGGTACAGAACATATTGGAACACTGCTATCATGTCACCCTTAGTCCTTCATTTCACTAGAGTAGACAAGCCCACTGTATTGGAACAATCCCATTACTTTAAAATGCAAACCTTGTCGGGGGGGGGGGAAGGCCCAGAGGAATTTGTAAAGGAGGAACATTCAGGCTGATCTTTAAAGAAATTGGTCAAGCGCCTCAGAAAAAGCGTTGTACAGTAGAAATAAAGAGAAAGCGAACCAAAACACAAACAACAGATTTGCCTAGAACGGAAAAGAAGAGTTCAGCCAAAAACCTCGTAGCTCTGTTTATAAATAAATGGCCCCAAATACCACAACTCTGCAACTACACGAAGACTGAAAGTAGAGAGTAGGCTGGAGTTTTCTTTCAATTTATAATGTTTGCTATTTTTGGAGCTATTGGCTTCTACCCCTGTTTAGATGGACAATTGCATTTTTGGGATGGAAGCCACGTTTTATGATAAAGTATTTTGGTGGATATTTTTTTTTTAATCTTGCATCTTAGGTTTCCTGGAGGCTCCTTTAGGCTGTTAAAGGACAGGACAGGCTGTTAAAGTCGATCCCTAAGTTTCCAGCCCCGGAGAAAATGGAAAATGGCGTGGCATCAAATAGGGAAGCATCAGCGGGGCAGCGAAGAGAAGGGAGGAGAGGAATGGAAAGCAGAGCAAACCAGAGGAGGGGAGGGGAGAGGAGACATGGAGATGGGAGAGGGGAGAATATTTTATTTATTTATTTATTAATGGGATTTATATCCCGCCCTATCTCCCGAGGGACTCAGGGCGGCTAACAACATCAAAACTTAAAGGTCTCTGTACAGTAAATTAAAAAATAAAATTTGAAATAAATTAAAATAAATTAAAGAATAAAGTTAGAATTGTAAATATAATTGAAATCCCTGTCAGTCTAGGTCAGCCAGGTGGAAAAGGAGTGTTTTGAGGCCGCGGCGAAAGGACTGGAGATCTTGGGCCATCCGAAGCTCAGGGGGGAGTTGGTTCCATAGGACTGGCGCTCCCACAGAGAAGGCCCTCCCCCTGGGGGTCACCAGCCGACATTGTCTAGCCGACGGTACCCTGAGGAGGCCTTCTCTGTGTGAGTGTACTGGGCGATGGGAATTCGTTCCCGGCAGCAGATGGTCCTGCAAGTATCCTGGGCCTAAGCCATGTAGGGCTTTAAAGGTAAGAACCAGCACCTTAAATTTCACCCGGAGGGCAACCGGTAGCCAATGCAGCTCACGCAGGAGGGGTGTAATATGGGAGTATCGGGGTGCTCCCATCACTACCCGTGCAGCTGCACTCTGCACCAGTTGAAGCCTCCGGGTGGTCTTCAAGGGCAGCCCCATGTAGAAAGCATTACAGTAGTCTATACGGGAGGTAACGAGTGCGTGGGTGACTGTACGTAGGGCATCTCGGTCTAGAAAGGGGCGCAACTGGTGTACCAGGCGAATCTGGGCAAATGCCCCCCTAGCCACGACTCCAATATGATCTTCAAAACTGAGTCGTGAATCCAGGAGGACGCCCAGGTTGCGTGCTCTATCAATGGGAGGTAATATCTCTCCTCCTATAATCAAAGATGGAAGAGGGCTGAGGGAGTCAAGCTATTCTCCAAAGCACCTAAAAGCAGGACAAGAAGCAACGGATGGAAACTAATCAAAGAGAGAAGCAACCTAGAACTAAGGAGAAACTTCCTGACAGTGAGAACAATTAACCAATTAACCTGCCTCCAGAAGTTGTGGGTGCTCCATCACTGGAAGCTTTTAAGAAGAGACTGAACAGCCACTTGTCTGAAATGGTCTAAGGCTGTGGTGGCGAAACTATGGCACGCGTGCCACAGGTGGCACGCAGAGCCCTCTCTGTGGGCACGCCCCCCCATCGCCCCAGTCCTAGGCCTTCAACTGGGTTTTATAAAACCTTTTCACTTTAGGCCTCCGCTGCTGTGTGCAAAAAAAAAGAAGCTTCAATCAATCAAATCAATCAATTTCAACTTCTCGCGGGGGAAAAAAAAGATCTCACAAAGTTGGAATAATCGATTGAACTTTTTAGTCCCTCCCAGTCTGCCGTTACCACTGCAGCCACGCCCACCTCATGGGCCACACCCAGACGATACGTGGGTTTTTGGTTGCAGTTTAGGCACTCGGTCTCTAAAAGGTTTGATGGCTGGTCTAAGGTCTTCTGCTTGAGCAGGGGATTGGGCTAGAAGACCTCCACGGTCCCTTCAATCTCTTTTATTCTGTTATTTGGTTGAGTCAGTGTTGACATAGGAACCACATGGATAGATTTTCTCCAGGACAATCTTTTTCAACCTGGTCATTCATGGCTTCCAACGATGGACCCATTGCTGCAATAATCAAGTCCACCTTACTGCTGGTTATCTTCTTGTTCTCTTTCTCTCCATCTTTCCCAGTGAGTACTGCATTCAGTTTGGGTCACCACGATGTAAAAAAGATGTCGAGACTCTAGAAAGAGTACAAAGAGCAACAAAGATGATTGGGGGACCGGAGGCTAAAACATATAGGGAACGGTTGCTGGAATTGGGTATGTGTAGTTTAATGAAGAGAAGAGTGAGGGGTGACACGATAGCAGTGTTCCAATATCTCAGGGGCTGCCACAAAGAAGAGGGAGTCAGGCTATTCTCCAAAGCACCTGAAAGCAGGACAAGAAGCAACGGATGGAAACTAGTCAAGGAGAGAAGCAACCTAGAACTAAGGAGAAACTTCCTGACAGTTAGAACAATTAACCAGTGGAACAACCTGCCTCCAGAAGTGTTGAATGCTCCAACACTGGAGGTTTTTAAGAAGAGACTGGACAGCCATTTGTATGAAATGGTATAGGGTTTCCTGCCTGAGCAGGGGGTTGGACTAGATGACCTCCAAGGTCCCTTCCAACTACTACTACTACTTCTTCTTCTTCTTCTTCTTCTTCTTCTTCTTCTTCTTCTTCTTCTTCTTATTATTATTATTATTATTATTATTATTATTATTATTATTATTATTATTATTATTATTATTATTATTTCCAAAGAATGACAATTTGAGCCTGGTTATTTGTGCCTTGAATGAATACTCTAGATTGATTGGGTCTTTGCCATTTTCTTGAGTATCCATAGTATTCTCAAGAGTCTTCTCCAACACCAATGCTGAAAATGATCAAGAATACAGTCTCCTGCTACTTTATAAAAATCCAACTTTGGCTTCCATAAATGGTCACAGGCAAAAATCATTGCTTGCACAATTCAGTTTTGTAGACAGTAAATTTGCAAGGAATAGCTGGTCTGGTAGGCTATGCTGAGAAATCATTTTGTGGAAAAAAATGTATTGTTATTTTAAAAAAAAGTGCTAAGGCACATCCATGAGGTTTTATTTCAAGTGTTTAACTCAACCAGAAAAAGTTGCTGGTCTTTGAGATCATTCCAGTTTAGTTTGGGTCAAAGCGCCCTCTAGTGGGCTATAAATATTGATTTTTAGAGCTTTTTAAATTTCTCATACAGGTGGTCCTCGACGTATAACCATTCGTTTAGCAACTGTTCAAAGTTTACAATGGTACTGGGGGGAAAAAAGCGACTTACGATTGGTCCTCACACTCATAACCATCGCAGCATCCCCACAATCAGCTGGTCAAAATTCAGGCACTTAGCAACTGGTGTGTGTATTTACAATGGTTGAAGCATCCTGGGGGGGGGGGTCACCATTTCAAACTTTCCCAGTTGGCTTCCACACTGCAAAGTAAATGTGTCTGTGTGCGGGGGGGGGGGGGGGAGCAGATGGATTTGCTTAATGACTCCATAATTAACTTAACAGCTTCAGTGATTCATTAGGTTCTCCTGCTTGAGCAAGGGGCTGGACTAGAAGACCTCCAAAGTCCCTTCCAGCTCTATCCTATTCTATTTTACAGCCATGGCCAAAGAAGTTGTAAAATTGGACCTGGACTCACTCAAAAAACTTCCTTGCTTAGCAATGGAAATTCTGCTCCCAGTTAAGGTTGTAAATCGAGGGCTACCTGTAATATTCTGCATTATTGGATTAAAACCAATGGAAAAGTACCAGGAAGCGTGAAAAAAAAAGGACGGACTGGTTCCAGGGGTGTCAAACTCAATTTCATTGAGGGCCGTATCAGCATTGCGGTTGCCCTCAGGGGGCTGGGTGGGTATGGCCAGGGTGGGCGTGGCCTACTGGGTGGGCGTGGCTAGAGTGCGTATGGCCTACTGGGTGGGCATGGCCAGCTCTACATCGTTCGCATCAAGGGTGCCTATGGGGGGGGGGCCTGGGCTGGAGTGGGACAGATCTGAGGGTCTCTGGCAGAAGGAGGGTCTCTGGGCCAGGGCCAAGGCAGTGGGGGCCGTTCCCTCACTGTTTCCAGGATGGCTTCGTGGGCCGCATGAAACCACTTTGCGGGCCGGATCCGGCCCCCGGGCCTTGTGTTTGACATGTCTGGGTTAAGCTGTCTAGCATAGAAAACTGAAGAAGGTGTCAACAAGGATCAAATGACCTAGGATGTCATTTTCGATGGTGTATTAATATTTGTGTTACTAGTCTAATGAATGAAAAATGTTAAGTGCTTACCAGCCTTCATTATAGAGGTAGTCCTCAACAAACACAATTCAGCCCAAAATTTCTGTTGTTAAGTGAAGTTTGCCCCATTTTACAACCTTTCTTATCAAGAGTATTGCTGCAGTCGTTAAGTTAGCAACATAGTTGTTAAGTGACTCTCCGGCTTCCCCATTGACACTGCTTGTCAGAAGGATGCAAAAGGGGACCGCGTGACCCACCAGGACACTACAACCGTCATAAATATGAATCAGTTGCTAAGCGTATGAATTTTGATTACGTGGACATGGTGTGTGTGTGTGTGTGTTGCAACGGTCGCAAGTGTGAAAAACGGTCACTTTTTTCAGTGCTGTTGTAACTTTGAATGGCCACTAAATGAATGGTTATACGTTGAGGACTAACGGTATACTCTGGAATGATGTAATGAGAAGAAATAAAACTCTGCCCCTAGGAGGCCACGTCAGCAAAAAAATATTTGTCAACTTTCTTCACCTTGCACCCATGTAGAGAAATCCACATTTGACAATGCTTTCTGTTGTGTGGCTCTGCAGGATAAAAAATTATTTACATCATGCTGTGCTCCTCACTCGAGTCACTAGAGGATGCAAGAGTTTTGCAGATTGAACAGCTTTTACTGTTGCGTTAAGAATGGGGGGGAAAAACAGCTTCCTTGCATGCTTTTAGTGATGACCAGCTGTCTGCAAGGAGTATAAATCCTTCCATTTCCCACCATCCAATCAGAGCTGAAAAAGCTTCTTGGATGAGAAGCGAAACGTCTTCAAAGAAAGCTGCCAAAAAAGCCAACACAGTGCTAGGCTGCATTAACAGAGGAATAGAATCAAAATCACGTGAAGTACTAATACCACTTTACAACGCCTTGGTAAGGCCACACCTGCAATACTGCATCCAGTTTTGGTCACCACGATGTAAAAAAGATGTCGAGACTCTAGAAAGGGTACAGAGAAGAGCAACAAAGATGATTAGGGGGCTGGAGGCTAAAACATATCGGGAATGCTTGCTGGAATTGGGTATGTGTAGTTTAATGAAGAGAAGGGTGAGGGGTGACATGATAGCAGTGTTCCAATATCTCAGGGGCTACCACAAAGAAGAGGGAGTCAAGCTATTCACCAAAGCACCTGAAAGCAGGACAAGAAGCAACGGATGGAAACTAGTCAAGGAGAGAAGCAACCTAGAACTAAGGAGAAACTTCCTGACAGTTAGAACAATTAACCAGTGGAACAACCTGCCTCCAGAAGCTGTGAATTCTCCAACACTGGAAGTTTTTAAGAAGAGTCTGGACAGCCATTTGCCTGAAATGGTATAGGGTTTCCTGCCTTAGCAGGGGGTTGGACTAGATGACCTCCAAGGTCCCTTCCAACTTCTTCTTCTTCTTCTTCTTCTTCTTCTTCTTCTTCTTCTTCTTCTTCTTCTTCTTCTTCTTCTTCTTCTTCTTCTTCTTCTTCTTATTATTATTATTATTATTATTATTATTATTATTATTATTATTATTATTATTATTATTATTATTATAAACAAAGAAAGTCCAGTTGCCTCCTGAAAAAAGCATTTTGGGGACAATCACATCTGGATGACTGAGAATCTCCACAGACATTCAGCTTCCTTAAGGTGAGCTGGGCTCCTAGCGATATCTAAGTAAGCCATGTAACTTGTTGGCAACAAGACGGGTGTGGTTTGCCGTAGCCTCCTTCGGCAATGGTTTTGCGACTTCTCCACTCTTATGTTCCTGGGATTTTTGCAGTCTCCCATCCGAGCACTAAACCAGGCCAAGTAAATTAGAACTCTAATTTGAGAGTTACGGTTCGAATTGGTCTGGAGCTGGCTGGGAAACTGATATTAAAAATGAATATTAAAAATGAAGATCACGTAGTAGCAGCCAGTAGCACTGAAGCAGCCACAGTTTCCCCAAATTTCATTTCCTTGGGCGTCATGGATTCAGGATTTTGGACGCATTCCGTACAAGCGGTCCTCAACTTATAACAGTTCATTTAGTGTCTGTTAGAAGTTACAGCAACACTGAAAAAAAGTGACTCGTGACCATTTGTCACACTCATGACCATTGCAGCATCCCCGTGGTCACATGATCAAAATTCAGATGCTTGGCAACAGACTCACACTTACGATGCTTGCAGTGTCCCAGGGTCACGTGATCCCCTTTTGCTACCTTCTGGCAAGCACCGTCAATGGGGAAGCCAGATTCACTTAACAACCGTATTACTAATTTAACACCCACAGCGATTCACTTAACAATTGTGGCAAGGAAAATGATAACATGGGGTGAAACTCGCTTATAACAATGTCTTAGTAAGCAACAGAAATTTTGGGCTCAATTGTGGTCATTAAGTCGAGGACTACCAGTAATTTAGCCCATCTGAGTAACTTGGTTCAAAAATTGTTGACCTACGATGCACCGTTTCATCCAGCTTAAGGTCGAGAGTTTGGCTAATATACAGGTGGAAAGTTCCTTTTGCTCAACAAGTCAAGGGATCACAGAAGGATCTTGTCCATGAAAGACAAGATGATTGATACAATGCTGCATTACATCCTGTGTGACGCTCCCCACTGCCATTATTTATTTACATTATCTATTTAAATATCGATTTATGTGACTGCCCATCTCACCGATATGATTCTGGGCCCCTAACTGTTTCCCTAGGGCAGGGGTAGGCAACCTTGGCTCTTTTATGACTCATAGACTTCAACTCCCAGAATTCCTGAGCCAGCTTGGCTGGCTCAGGAATTCTGGGAGTTGAAGTCCATGAGTCATGAAAGAGCCGAGGTTGCCTACCCCTGCCCTACGGTATTACATTAATGTTGATTATTGCATTGTCTAGCCAATTTTGTTAATCACACACAAATACACATTAAAGAAAAAGCAGGATCAGCACTGACTAATGCTCCGATGGGATCTTAGAAGAATCACAGAGCAAATGAAAGCAGGGATGTCTAAGGAGATTCTCAGTCATCCAGATCATGGCTGTCCCAGAGGTGCTTTTTTTCAAGAGGCAACTGGACGCTCTTGTTTTTCTTCGAAGACGTTTCACTTCTCATCCAAGAAGCTTCCTCAGCTCTGACTGGATGGTGGGGAATGGAAGGATTTATATTCCCCGCAGACAGCTGGTCATCGTGTTCAAAGTGAAGGGAGACAGGGCAGAAAACATCCTGTAGAAAGCACAACTCCACAACACATCCTTTCAGCAGTTCAAAGAAGACTCCACACCCATTTGTGCTACTCGGGAGACCCTGAGGACACAGATAAACCTCCAAATGACCTCAACGACTCTCTAAAACATGGGTGTCAAACTGCCGGATGCATCAAAGCAAAACCGCACCCACCCCATTGCTGGCAATGGCAAAAAAAGTCGCGATACATCGTGACATGTGACGTGACGTTGCGAGTTTGACACCCCTGCTCTAAAAGAATGCAAATTTATTTATTTATTTATTTGATTTGTATACCGCCCTTCTCCCTAAGGACTCAGGGCGGTGAACAGTGACATAAATAATAGAATGTACAAATATAGATATTGAAAATAAATTAAACCCTATGAAAATAAATTAAACCCTAATTTAGCCCAAAGGTAGGAGATAGTTACCTTAAGATAATAATTACGAAAGAACCCATCAGACCAGACCGGATTGCTTAAACAGATGTGTTTTTAGGTCACGTCGGAAGGAGCGCAGGTCGGGAGCCATCCGGAGCTCAACCGGTAAACGGTTCCATAGGTCAGGCGCGCCCACAGAGAACGCCCTCCCTCTGGGAGCCACCAGACGACATTCTCCGAACGGCGGCACCCTGAGGAGGCCCTCTCTGTGGGAGCGCCCTGGACAGAGGGACGTTGACGCTGGCAGCAGGTGATTCCTAAGGTACTCCGGACCCATGCCATGTAGGGCTTTGAAAACCATTACCAGCACCTTGAATCTTGCCCGGAGGATAACTGGGAGCCAATGCAGCTCACGGAGTAGAGGTGTAACATGGGAGTATCGGGAGACTCCCAACACAACTCTCGTGGCTGCATTCTGTACCAGTTGGAGCCTCTGAGTGGTTTTCAAGGGCAGCCCCATGTAGAGAGCATTACAGTAGTCAAGGTGAGAGGTCACGAGTGCATGGGTGACCGTACGTAGGGCATCTCGGTCTAGATAGGGCCGTAATTGGCGCACCAGGCGAACCAGCTCTCTGCAAGGAGCATAAATCGGGAGAAGGGCGGTATATAAAAACAAACAAACAAACAGTCTGGTGGAATATGCAGAAGATTTTTAAACAGAGGATAAAGTTTTGTCCGCAACTTTTTTTGTTGGGAATAATTACAGATGCTACAGTTGTGGACACTAAGTTGATGCTAAATTTAATTACGGCAGCGAGACTTTTGATAGGCCAGTACTGGAAGAAAGAGGAACTGCCGACCATAGAAGAGTGGACTTTAAAGGTTTCCGACCTGGCTGAGATGGCAAAGATTTCGACTTATTTGAAAGACCACTCGCAAGAACGCTATATTATGGAATGGAGAAAATGGATTGAGTTTATCCAGAACAAGTATAGGTTTAAGAAGTTTTATGTAGCATTTGAATAAGTCTTCTTTCTTCTCTTTTTTTTTCTTCTATTTTTGTTTTTCTATATATTTAATAGATATATATATTTATCCTATATAAGCTAGAGAGTGATGGATTTTAGAGTTTATGGTTCTTAGTATATGGTTGTTTATTATTGTTTTTCTTTTATATATATACCTTGTATTTAGCTCTGGGAAGTCGGGGGGGGGGAGGGGGGAGGTGGGAGAGGTTGGGGGGGTGAAGGGAGGGGGAGGGGGGAGGGGGGAGAGGTAGGGGGGGTGAAGGGAGGGGGGAAGGGGTTTTAAAGGAAAATTGTATGTTAAAAACTTTTTAATAAAAAACAAACAAACAAACAAACAAACAAATAAATAAATAAATAAATAAATAATTCCATCCCCCACCATCCAGTCAGACCTGAAGAAGCTTCTTGGATGAGAAGCGAAATGTCTTAAAAGACAAAGTCCAGTTGCCTCATGAAAAAAGCACCTTTAGGTTAAAGCAGGGATGTTTTCATGGAGGTTCAAATGGTGGCCACAACGATGTAATCTTTTAAACATGATTTTTGATGTATATTTCAATGCCTGTAAAAAGGGGATGGCACTTTGAAAGCATGGATTCTGCCACTGCGACCCCAGTGGGCCCCCTTGCAATTATTGTCTTCTAAGTTTGTTTTCCAATATGTTTTCCGTATTGTTGTCCATCTTATTGCTAATCTTATTGCTAATTGCTCATTTCCATACAGATAGTCCTCGACTTACAACCATAATTGAGCCCAAAATTTCCATTGTTAAGTGAGACAGTTGTTAAGTGCGTTTTGCCCCTTTTTTTACTACTTTTCTTGCCACGGCTGTTAAGTTGTTCATTGTTAAGTTAGTAAGGGTTGTTAAGTGAATCTGGCTTCCTCATTGATTTTATTTTATTTTATTTTTATTTATTTTAATTCCATTTATACCCCACCCTTCTCCGAAGACTCAGGGCGGCTTACAAGCTTAGCAGTAGCCTTCATTCTATGTATATGCCTGCTTATTAGGGCTTTCACACACACCCCAAGCGGCATTATTACAAAGTCAGCTTATTGCCCCCAACAATCTGGGTCCTCATTTTACCTACCTGGGAAGGATGGAAGGCTGAGTCAACCTTGAGCCTGCTGGGATGCGAACCTGCACTAATTGCAGGCAGCTTTTGCTTGCCAGAAGGTCACAAAAGGGGATCACCTGAACCCGGGACACAGTTTCCAAGTGGCTGAATTTTGATCACATGACCAGGGGGATGCTGCAACGGTCGTGTGAAAAAACGGTCATAGGTCACTTTTTTCAGTGCCGTTGTAACCTCCAACAGTCACTAAACGAATAGCTGTAAGCCGAGGACTATTTGTATTGCTTAAAAATCACGTAAAATCTCAAACTCCTGTCTTGATTCAAATCTGTCCTTTAACTTATTTATGAACCTCAAAAATGAAGCTGGGGAGAGACCTTACCTATTCTGATCAATTTCTTTTGGTAGCCTTTCAAACTCCTGTTGCCAAAATATGGTGGCCAACGGAAAGATCATTTCCTACCAAGTCTGGCTCTTTAAAAAAAAAAGTATGCAAACTTCAGGTGGGAAAAAAAATCACGACAAACCTAAACATGCCTTTAAAACACACAGCAACTGTGGATCTCCTCTCTTTGCCCACTTCTATGACTTCATCAGGGACGCGGTGGCTCAGTGGGTTAGGACACTGAGCTTGTCGATCAGAAGGTCAGCAATTTGGCGGGTCGAATCCCGAGTGCCGCGTAACAGAGTGAGCGCCTGTTACCTGTCCCAGCTTCTGCCAACCTAGCAGTTCGAAAGCACGTAAAAATGCCCCTAGAGTTGGAAACGACTAGCACACATGTGCGGGGGAACCTTTACCTTTACCTTATGACTTCATCCTTTCTCCTTTCCCCACCTGTTTGGCCTCCAGGTGCCAACGAGTCTATTCTCCTTTAACTATGGACCACATCTTTGGAAAAATTGCCTTCTTCCGGAAAGAACTTGCCCTAACAACTGAGATAATTGGATTGGCAAGCCGGTTCCATTTAGGATGAAATTCATTTACCGACTGCATGAAAAAAATGTATAGAAAACCAGAGCAGGTGTCTGACCTTCTCAGTGTGGGCACAGCCTTAGGGAATGCTTCCTTGCCTAGGGAAGCTCATCCGACTTTGTACTTAGGCTTGTTTGGGTTTTTTTCTCAGAACATTTTGCAAGCAGTTTGAGAAAGTTTCTGGGTGTTGCCTCCTCCTGCTTTCTGTATGACTCCGTGTAATTAAGTGGCTTGTTTTCCTTTCCTCTGGCGATGGCAACCCTCTCCTGTCCCGCTGCCAAGAAAATAAAACGATAAAATCGTAGAGTTGGATGGGATGAACGTGGATCGTCTACTTTCCAACCCCCCACCAGGGTCAGGAGAAACAAGTCAGCCAAATGACAAGAGGCTTCCTCTTAAAAACCTACGTAGATCAAGAACCCACAAAACCCGTAAATAGTTTAATAGGATTTTCAAGTTCATCTTGAAGAAGAGATTACATTCATTTTGGCCATTTCCAAGCTGAACATTTATAGCAGAGGTCCCTAACCCCTGGTCTGTTGACCGGCATCAGTCCGCAAAATGCTAGGAACAGGTTCGCGCAAACGAGCAAAGCCCAATCCTTGGGATGCAGGCAGCACATGAAACCACACACACACCCTCCAGTCCACGGAAAAAATGTCTCTCCACAGAACTGGTCCCTGATGCCCAAAAGGTTGGGGGCCGTTGATTTATAGCATCTTTTAAGCCAGAAGTCCCCAACCTTTTGGGCACCAGGGACCGGTTCCATGGAGAAAGGCTTTTCCATGGACCAGAGGGCACGTGGTTTTGTGTGCTGCCCGCATCCCACAGATGGGGCCTTGCTTGTTTGTGTGGACTGGTTGCTGGCATGCTGTGGCCCGGTACCGGTCCACAGACCGGGGGTTGGAGACCCCTGTACTAAGCCATCCAACCCGAGCTGAGTTGTTAAATCAATAACTAAGCATGTCGTCATCTCATAATGATTGGACAACACTAGAAAATGATAGAAAATATTTGTAGCTCGGGTGGTGGATTTTAGTGGAGGTTTGCTCTCCGAGCTTGCCATTTACCTCCGGAATGTTTCATTACCAGGCTGGGTAACATCATTGGCAGGACTTTGTTTGACATGCTTTGTTTAATTTCTCTTCAGTTTAAATAGGTCTTGAGCGGTGGAGTGGTCATTTGGTCGTGTGACTGGCCACTCATGTGGAACAAAATTCAACTGGAGAGGGGGATGGTCAGTTTTGTAGTTGATTGGTTGTTCTGATGGTCCAGCTTCTTAAGGGTTCATATGCTGGTTCCAAAACAATATGCTTATTGATTGAACCATTTGTAGAATGCCAGGCTTCGGCAAATTCGTGTGCATGGCGAGTATTGGCATGGCTGATGATTTTCGTTCCCTCCCAGTCAAACTAGTGTTGTTCAGAATGATCAATCAACAACAGAACCGACCACCCCCTCACCAGTTGATTTTTGCGCCACGGGACCGGCCAGTTCCGCTGATGATGTTACCTAGCTTGGTAACGAAATGTTCAGGAGTTAAATGAGAAGCTTGGGGAGCAAAAAACACTAGAAAATGTTATGAACCTTCCCAGACGTATCTTCAACTACGAGGCAAACGAGGCATATATATATATATATATATATATATATATATATATATATATATATATATATATATATATATATATATATATATATACCAGACCCAAACTCATGATAATATCACATGACATCACCACCACACAACCATTCAAAAAGCAAATCCGAACCCACAATGATAACGACGCACAACCACAAAACAGAAACCTAACTACAGCTGCAACATCAGCCACTTCAAACCCCTCCAAACCACACAATAAGCAAACTGACACCCACTATAAAAACATGGCACCACCACAAACACGAAGCCGAACAAAAGCAGCACAACTCACCAGATCAGGTCTAAGGCTGGCAGCTGAGACCAGCCCATCCACTCAAAACACACCCCCAACCAATCAGAACACCCCCCCATTCAAAACACACTCCCACCCAATCAGAACACACCTAATCCCCCACCCAATCAGAGCACACCTCCACCCACAGAACACACCCCCTCTGGCAGTTTAAAAAAGAGGAACAAACAGTCACTACCACATGCTTCTCCCAGAAGAAGGAAGCTGAAGCCACCAGCCTGAGGATGACGGATGGGATTTCGTCGAAACGTTGCTTTTACACCTTCAATTCTACGTGGGAAAAAACCCGAATGACCAAAGATCCATATATATTTATCTCCTGTGTCAGCCTATCCTGAAGGCCATCGACAGGCAGTAGTCACACCGGTGACAGCTCATATTTGTGTAAATTTTTAAATTATATATATATATTTCCTGCCATGTTCCCTACCTACCCTGCATATTTGAATTGATTGGTTGAACTTTTTTAGTCCCACTTTTTTTTGGGGGGGGGAGACTACACATAGCAGAGGACTGGGAGCCACAGGAGACGGCTGAAAGAGCCGCATGCGACCCCGGAGCCACGGGTTGCAGACCTGTGACCTATACCATCTCAGCCAAGTGACTGTCTAGTCCAGGGGTAGGCAACCTTGGCTCTTTTATGACTCGTGGACTTCAACTCCCAGAATTCCTGAGCCAGCACAGCTGGCTCAGGAATTCTGGGAGTTGAAGTCCACGAGTCATAAAAGAGCCAAGGATGCCTACCCCTGGCCTAGCGGAACCTATTTACAACCCAGTTGTTAGGGATTGTCTTTCGGCTCAGTTCTGAGTGAAAAAGTAACCAATGGGGGAAATACGTTTATGCTCAATCAGCTACGCCAGGGGTCGGCAACCTCGGCTCTTTTATGACTCGTGGACTTCAACTCCCAGAATTCCTGAGCCAGCTATGCTGGCTCAGGAATTCTGGGAGTTGAAGTCCACGAGTCATAAAAGAGCCGAGGTTGCCGACCCCTGGTCTAGTCTCTTCTTAAAAATCTCCAGTGATGGAGCAACCACAATTTCTGAAGGCAACCTCTGTTCCACTGGTTGATTTGTCCTCACTGTCAGGAAGTTTCTCCTTAATTCCAGGTTGCTTTTCTCCTTCAGTAGCTTCCATCCATTGTACAAACCATTGTACAAAAAAGACGAGGTTTGGGCATGACCAAAACAAAAGACAGAATGTGTCTCAATAAGATGATTTATTAAAGCTATGTGTCTTTGACGTGTCTCTCCTGCTCTCTCTTTTTTTTTCTTCACAAACATTGGGAAACATTTAATAACGTGACCAAAAGTATCTACAGAAATGAATTTTAAAGAAAAAAACACAGTTGTTTTGAAGACAAAGGAATGTTTCTTTTCAGTGTTATTGACTACAAGGTTAATTTCTGCTTTGCCGAGATGATTAATACTGATACAAAAATAATTTATTGATTTCAGTTCTCATTCTCTGATTGGCAACAAGTATGGCGTGAGGTGGCTGGCCGGCTGGTTACATGAAAGATGGTTCCTTGAGATTCCCTCCCCCCCTCTCTACTTCCTTCACTACTACGTTATTAAAATACCACAGGATTCTCACCGTTGTCACAATCTTTAGTTCCTCAATGAAGCAAAGAGATAAGCAATCGAAGGAGGCCTGACTTATTCTTGCAGGACAGTCTTGCCAAATTTCAAACAGATCATCTCCCAGTTTTTTTGGCTAGCTAGACTTTACACCGTTGCAAAGGTGTTGCGGGCAATTTTATCCAATTTCATTCAATACGTATAACTTTTTTTCAGAAGAAAAGTTTCTCATTAGGTTAGCTTTTTACACAGGTGGTCCTCCACTTACAACCATTTATCTAGTGACCGTTCAAAGTTCCAACATCACTGGAAAAAGATGACTTAGGATGAGTTCCCATACTTATGACCGTAGCAGCATCCACACAATCACGTGATCATTATTCAGATGCTTAGCGATGATCTCATATTTACAACGGTTGCAGGGTCACGTGATCACCATTTGCAACCTTCCCAACTGGCTTCTGACAAGCAAAGTCAATTGGGGGGGGAGCTGGATTCACTTAATGACCGTTGAATCACTTAACAACTATAGTGATTCATCTAATAGAGCCTTGGTGGAGCAGTGGGCTAATGCCTCCTTAAGTAACACCAGCTGCCTGCAATTAGTGCAGGTTCGCATCCCACCAGGCTCAAGGTTGACTCAGCCTTCCATCCTTCCGAGGTAGGTAAAATGAGGACCCAGATTGTTGGGGGCAATAAGCTGACTTTGTAATAATGCCGCTTGGGGTGTGTGTGTGAAAGCCCTAATAAGCAGGCATATACATTGAATGAAGGCTACTGCTAAGCTTGTAAGCCGCCCTGAGTCTTCGGAGAAGGGCGGGATATAAATGGAATTAAAATAAAATAAAAAAATTAAAAAAAATAATAACCCTGGCAAAAAAAGTTGTAAAATTGGGCATGACACACTTAACAGCTGTCTTACTGAATAACAGAAATTCTGATCTAAATTGTCATCGTAAGTCGGAGACTACCTATATCCCAGTTGGGCCAGTCACTCTCTTTCAGCCCAATGTGCCTCCACAGTGTTGTTGTGTTGGGGAAGATAGTGGGAGAGAGGAGTAATCACCACCATGAGTTATTTATACAAGTAATAAAGCTGGGATACAAATAAATAAACTTCCTGCCTTTGGCCTTTCCTTGCTCCCAAATTTATTTCCAACATGTTCTTCATCACTGGAGGTTTTTAAGAGGAGATTGGACAGCCACTTGTCAATAATAATAATAATAATAATAATAATAAGAAGAAGAAGAAGAAGAAGAAGAAGAAGAAGAAGAAGAAGAAGAAGAAGAAGAAGAAGAAGAAGAAGAAGAAGAAGAAGAAAAAGAAGAAGAAGAAGAAGTAGTTGGAAGGGACCTTGGAGGTCATCTAGTCCAACCCCCTGTTCAGGCAGGAAACCCTATACCATTTCAGGCAAATGGCTGTCCAGTCTCTTCTTAAAAACTTCCAGTGTTGGAGCATTCACCACTTCTGCAGGCAGGTTGTTCCACTGGTTAATTGTTCTAACTGTCAGGAAGTTTCTCCTTAGTTCTAGGTTGCTTCTCTCCTTGACTAGTTTCCATCCGTTGCTTCTTGTCCTGCCTTCAGGTGCTTTGGAGAACAGCTTGACTCCCTCTTCTTTGGGGCAGCCCCTGTATAGGGTCTCCTGCTTGAGCAGGGGGTTGGTCTAGCAGACCTCCAGGGTCCCTTCCAGCTCTAGCCTGATTGATGGATTGATTGAATGAATGCCAATCTTGAAGTAAATAGCCAAACTTGGAAACTGTAAAAGGAATTTCTAACCCTCATTTCTGGTGAGTTCATTCAGGTGGTGACGGTGTTGGTGGGGTTCTTCGGCAATGTGATCACTTCTTCCTAGGTGTCTTCTCACCCAGGCTGAGTTGTCATTTACAAGATAAGCGGGCAACAGTTTCAGTTGCCGTCATCTCTTGATTTTTGGTTTCTACTCTTCCTCCCCTTCTTTTCCCTGCCTCCCACAATCTCTGACCACTGACCATCTCTTTCTAGCCTTTTCTGGAAGTCATCGCAATTCATGTAACTTCCTTTTAAGGACTTGGGTAAGAAGCCTATGTTACCCACCTCGAGGCTTCTCTTGTTGGAATGAGATGATTTAATAGCTGGTTGGGGAAAATCCTGTCTCAGTCTGAATCCTAGAAAAACCAAGCCGTTGTGGATGATTGGTACTCCCAGAACTGGACCTTTTTATCTTTGGTTCTGCATGACTTTGCACCATCATGCTTAGGATTGTTGTGCAGTCTGAGTGTCTTCCTGAACTTTTAGCAATAGCACTTAGACTTATATACCACTTCATAGCCCCCTCTATGAGTCAGCATATTGACCCCGGCAATCTAGATCATTTTACTGACCTCAGAAGGATGGAAGTCTGAGTTAACCTTGAGTTGGTGAAAATCGAACTGCTGGCAGTCGGCAGAATTAGCCTGCAATACTGCATTCTAACCACTGTGCCACTACGGCTCTTAGCTTCTGCTCAAGGAACAGTATGGTAGCGAAGTCCCAGAACATCTTTGTAAAGGTTCTATCATGGAATGAAAGATCAGGACCACACAGGAAGTTGCAATGAAACTGATTTATTTTTATTTATTTATTTATTTTTATTCCATTAATATCCCACCCTTCTCCGAAGACTCAGGGCTGCTGACAAGCTTAGCAGTAGCCTTCATTCTATGTATATGCCTGCTTATTAGGGCTTTCACACCCCCCCCCCAAGTGGCATTATTACAAAGTCAGCTTATTGCCCCCAACAATCTGGGTCCTCATTTTACCTACCTAGGAAGGATGGAAGGCTGAGTCAACCTTGAGCCTGGTGGGATGCGAACCTGCACTAATTGCAGGCAGCTGGTGTTACTTAAGGAGGCATTAGCCCACTGCTCCACCAAGGCTCTATTAGCCTTTATTAGCCCCGTACTAAAGAAACAATTGCTGGACCATTCTGGACAATGTGGGTGGACTTGGTTGAAGCTGGAACCTGGATCTAGGACCTTTCAATCAGGATTGAAGCCCGTGTATGGGATGGAAATGGCATTGGGAGGGTGTAAGGTTTCCTGCCTAATGCAGAGAAGAGCAATCAAGATGATTAGGGGGCTGAAGGCTAAAACATATGAAGAACAATTGCAGGGATTGGGTGTCTCTAGTCTAGTAAAAAGAAGGACCAGGAGTGGCATGATAGCAGTGTTCCAATATTTGGGGGGATGCCACAGAGAAGATGGGGTCAACTTATTTTCCAAAGCAGCAGAAGGCAAGACAGGAAGCGATGGTTGGAAACCAACCGAGGAAAGAAGCGATCTAGAACTAATGAGAAATTTACTGATAGTGAGAACAATCAACCAGTGGAACAGCTTGCCTTCAAAAGTGGTTGGTACTCCATCTTTGGAGGCTTTTAAGAAGAGACTGGACAGCCACTAGTCTGGAATGGTATAGGGTCTCCTGCTTGAGCAGGGGGTTGGACTAGAAGACCTCCAAGGCCCCTTCCAACTCTTATCTTCTATGTTCTACCTTCAAGCTTCCTCCCAGCCCTATGATTGCATGAATAGTAGTATAGCTAAGGATGCAGCAAGCCTCTCCTGCGTGGGCTGGAGAGTTGATGAGGGCAACATCATGAGGACAGAGGAGAAAAAAAGATGTTGCCAGGGCATGTTAGTGATGAGGTAGGAAAAAGCCCCAATGACTGATCCAAAGACACCGAGGGAACTTCCATGGCTGAAGGCAGCCTAGATATTGCATCTCCTTTATCTTAGTCCAACACCTTAACTGTTTGCCTTTTGATTTATGCAGTGCTCATAATTATTACTGGCTTCTTGCCAAGTTTATTGATCGAGAGAAATGATATAAAATGGATTTTATTTTAATTTTTCATTTTATAAAAAAAAACTTAGGCAAGAGACTCTGCTTATCTTTTGATTTCCTTTCTAAATAAAAAAAATGCTTGGACAGTTTCACTACAAGAATTTAAACAGCAGGTTAATTCCAAGTAGTCGGCCTCATTTTAAAACCCTGGGTTTGGCTGATTGATGCAGCCATCTGCGGTTCCGCTTATTACTGTGCATTTAATGTCAGCCTACAGTAAATTGCTTTGAAGAGGTTGACAGCGGGAAATTGTGAAACTGATAAGCTTGAAATGAAAGGAACAAAACTTCTCGATTCTCAAAAATCTGATATGGGATAAAAATGTGGCTGGGGTGAACGGCAGGAATAACCTTTCTGTGACATGTTGGGCAAAACATGGAATTGCTGCTTCTCCTTTTGTAAATCCAAATTCTAAGTCTGCTTGTATTGTGTAGTGGGTCCGACGCAAGGAAGAGACGCCAGCCAGTGTGTGAGTTCAGCTCTTTATTGGAGGGGGGTAGTGAACTGAGGACTGAGGGTTACCTGGCCTCCTTAAATACCTGGCCAGGTGAGCGGACAGCCAATGAGGTTGGCCCTAGGTTTCCCGCCGAAACTGGGTTTCCCGCCGAAAACCGTCCAGACCAACGCCCCCTGGTGGCTGTTGCTATGCAGGTGCCTGCATACATAACAGTTTGAATTGTTTTTGCAAGTTTGAAGAATCTCTAAAAACATAGCTGGAATGATTTGGGGGGTCCTTGGTGCTGTCTGAACTGGGCTGTTTTCATGCAGGTGTTTCATTACCAAACTGCAGTATCTGCAAAATAACAGCAACAAAAAAAAATCAAGCTAGCTCAGGGAATACCAAGGACCCCACAGTTTAACCCCAAGCTACAAATATTCTCCTCTATTGGAATGACTTGTTTTGGCTCACAGTTCTCTGCTGGATTTGTGCATATGCGTATTCATTTAAAGCATCTAGTAACATATTCAAAAAGATACACAGCTAGTCCTTGAACTATGACCACAACTGAACCCAAAATGTTTGTTGTTAAGCGAGGCAGCTGTTAAGTAAATTTTGCCTCATTTTGCAACCTTTCTTTCTACATTCGTTAAGTGAATCACTGCAGTTGTTAAGTTAGTGGTATGGTCGTTAAGTGTATCTGGCTTCCCCATTGACTTTGCTGCTCAGAAGGCTGCAAAAGGTGACCCCGGGACATTGTGACCATCATAAATGTGAGTCGCCAAGCATCTGAATTTTGATCACCTGACCATGGGGATGCTGCAATGGTCATAAGCATGAAAAATGGTCATAAGTCACTTTTTGCATTTTGAATGGTCACTAAATGAACTATTGTAAAGGACTACCTATAATGCCAAGTTGCATTGTAGAAAGAAAGAAAACTTGAGCTCAAATTTGTCTTTCACAAAAATTAACCATGCATTTGTATTAGGTATCTGGTCAGGATTGTCATGAAAGTGAAAAAAGAATTAGGTAAAGTCTCTTTCCATTTGAGCTAATTTCATCTGTGGACAAAAAAAATGGGAAATGACACTCTTATACTTTCAGTTCCAATTTGAAAAACTAACGTTTGAGTGACAGGTTTATGGCAGATGAGAGGGAGTCAATTTGATAACCCACCAGAGGTTATTATTATTATTAGCTATTATGGCCAATGGAACAGATGGTGGAGATGTAGTTCAGAATATTGAAGCCCTCAATGAATCTAACTCAATACAGACAGACGGAATAATTGGATTTCTGGGATAATCCAAGACTCTAAGCACTTCGAGGGAGGCCAGATCAAAAAATAAAGAAGTGCAGAGATTACAGGAATGCTACTTTATTGTTGTAGGGCAGGGCTTTTCAACCAGTGGTACGGGTACCACCTGTGGTACATTGGCACCTGACAGGTGGTACGCGACTATCCTAGAAAAGTGGTAGCAGAGGAGGGGAAATGAGCTGAACCGGTGGCAGCACTGCACAAGCCTGAGCGAGAGATGGCTGGAGCTGCAGGGCTGTCAGGGCTCAGCGGAAGCACCAGGATCAGCGCTTCTTCAGGGCGGTCAGTGCTCAGCGAAAGCGCCAGGATCAGCGCCGAGCTCCACCTGGAGCTCGGCACTGATCCCGTCGCTTCTGCTGAGCCCAGAAGAAGCGCCAATCAGCTGGAATGCTGCAGCATCTCCAGGGTCTTGTCATTTACATTCAGATGCTTGGCAACTGATTCATATTTATGATGGTCACAGTGTCCCAGGGTCATGTGAAGTGACCAAAACCTGCTGTAACCACCCAGCAGATGGGGGGAATAAAAACCAAACTCCCACCCCACCCGACCCCACCCCACCCCCCGCTGCCAATCCTCAACAGAAATGCTCACAATGAAAACCTCGGACAGGAGGAAGAGTGCCGCTGGGCGGGCAGGTGTCTTGCTCGGCTGTGGCTTGGGGGGCACTTTTTTCAGTGCCATTGTAACTTCGAACAGTCAAGGACTACGTGTACTTCACTTTTTTCCTTTTTTTTTTTGGTCATCAAGTTTTTGACACCTTGCTAGGCGACAGCTGGTACTCGGATGTTGCCATATCCTAAAAGTGGTAGAATGGGTGAAAAGGTTGAAAAGCCCTCTTGTAGGGTATAATAACAGAATTTACTATGGGGTCGCGATGGGTCGGACATGACTTCGCAACTAACAACAGCAACAACAACAATAGTAACAGAATCTTGAAACCTGCCAGAGTTTGTTTCTTCCCCCTCTTATACTAAGCATGACCAAGATGGAGTTATTTTGAGTTTCTTTCCCACCCTTTCCATTTGCAACGACTGAGTTACCATTTCTCCTTCCTCCACAGTTCTTCCATCCTCTCATCAAAATTATCTCCACATTCCTTTAGCAAGATGTCTGGGAATGTTAGGTTAGGGCAGTTTATTCCAAGTCATTGCAACTGTCTTGGGTTGAGATGGCCAATGACTAGAAAGAAAATCAGAATTCTTGGAGCAGATCTTAAGTTTCATAAACAGACAGGATTAGAACAGTGAGTCTTATCAGACAGGAAAATGAGCGGTGGCTTTGGCTTCCCATTTATGGAGCAAGCCTCTTCTACTTTTTTTTTGTTTGTTTTTCCTCCATGAAGGCAAGTAAGAAACTACCGGGCAACTGGGCACAACCATGCAACTCTCTGCTGCCTGGTCAAGAACAACCTTGGCCTGTATGGAAGTTGCTAAATAGACTGTGCACCAAAATAGGAAGATCAAAAGGCACTCTAAGAAAATGGGGTTTCCCTAGAGAAGATACTCTGTGTGGATGTGGAGAAGAACAATCCATCTCAAACATGGTACGGTGCACACGATGTCCTTCAACACGTATGGAGGAAGACCTCAGGCTGGCGAGAGAAAATGTTGTCAACGTGGCCCAATACTGGGCCAATGTCAACTAGTTTTAATCCTTTAAATATGACATACTTTTTATATGTGCTATATCTCCATGATCTATTTTATATTTATTTTACTTGCTCAGTGTTGAACATTAAAAGGTAAAGGTAAAGGTTCCCCTGCACATGTGTGCTAGTCGTTTCCAACTCTAGGGGCCAGTGCTCATCTCCGTTTCAAAGCCGAAGAGCCAGCGCTTGTCCGAGGATGTCTCCATGGTCATGTGGCCGGCATGACTAGATGCCAAAGGCACACGGAACGCTGTTACCTTCCCACTGTAGTGGTTCCTATTTTTCTACTTGCATTTTTACGTGCTTTCGAACTGCTAGGTTGGCAGAAGCTGGGACGAGTAACAGTCGCTCACTCTGTTACGCAGCACTCGGGATTCGACCTGCCAAACTGCCGACCTTCTGATCGACAAGCTCAGCGTACTAACTCACTGAGCCACCGTGTCCCTTAACGTTATGCGTCTATAATTTGAAGGTGCTTCTGACATGAATAAAGTATGAGTGCTCTGATTATATTATTCTTTCAATCCACCTTTATGCATCTTCTTCCTCTGTAAATGGGAAACCATCACCCACCACCTCTGACTAATGCAGGAAATACAATAGAGATACTCTAGAAATTGAACCAAACCTTGGCTGTGATCTCAGAAAATCCACACAATCATTTTCGAATCGTGCCCATAATGATTCCTTTAACCTGCATTTCTCCATTAAATTGAGGTAAAAGTCTGTCTTAAGATAAGACTGGGAAAATTCCCACCATTTGATAACTTAGATGATTTAGATAAAGTATAATAGTTTATAATAAATTAGAATAATGTTGATAAAGAAGAGCTGTGTGGAAAAAGTAGGCAGTTGCTTTCCCCTTTTTAAAACAATCTCAATACCTTATCAGTTCGCTTAAAATAACTAAAAATATCAATCTAGGAATATTTCTAATGCCTCCTTAAGTAACACCAGCTGCCTGCAATTAGTGCAGGTTCGCATCCCACCAGGCTCAAGGTTGACTCAGCCTTCCATCCTTCCGAGGTAGGTAAAATGAGGACCCAGATTGTTGGGGGGAATTAAGCTGACTTTGTAATAATGCCGCTTTGGGGGGGGGGGACGAAAGCCCTAATAAGCAGGCATATACATAGAATGAAGGCTACTGCTAAGCACATTGGTTTGTGCTTAAATTGTAAGCCGCCCTGAGTCTTCAGAGAAGGGCGGGATATAAATGGGATTAAAATAAAAAATAAAATTAAAAAAATTTCGAAGTGAGTAGATCCGTCTTGAAGGAACAATCACTTTTGCATAATGTTTTCCTTCACACACCCACTCTACTTATGATCAGCCGGATCTCCATCTGATTCCTCTCCTCTCTCTGTTGCAATTCTTTTGACTCACAGCCAAATGGTGTTGGGCTGATTCTGTGTGGGGGCAGTTTGTGGTAAGCCAAATGATTGTGTGACTTTTTTGGGATTTGGTGCTTATCAACCATCTCGAAGGGAAATCACCTGCCAGTCATGGTGTCACAGCGGGAATGATTTCTTTGCTCATCTCTTCCTTTTCTTAACCCAACGGATTGAAGTCACGAAGAGAACTGAGTCACAAATACTTAACAATTTCTTTTTCCTTCCTTTGGGTAAGAGATCCCAACCACCAAGGTCTCTTCAGGAGGTGTGTGTGTGGTGTGTTACTCAAGTTTTTCAACTCTTTCACTATTTCAGCCTTGCACTATCTCAGTGAGGACAAGCAGTTTTGATAGTCCAGAACAGTCTTTTTTTTTTTGAAATGCATATCTCTTAATGGAAATTTATGGCTGGACTCTCCACAATCTTGATGTTGCTAAGCAATCCTTCAACTTTGGAAAGATAAATGTATCAGTGACTCGGTGGTTTGGAAACCTGATTACTTGCAACCTGTGAGCAAACTGCTTGCCGATAGAGATGATGTACGAACAGGCACAGTGAAATAGGGTCATTCTGTGAAGCACAGGAAAGCTGAAATAAGATGATAAGCACAGTCATGGTTTTGCTTAGTGATCAAGTTGCTAGTTCCAATTGTGTTTGCTAAATGAGGACTGCCTCCAAATCTAGACACATAGGTGCACACAAAAACATTAGGTGGCTATCTCAGGTGGCAAACATGGGGTACTTGATTGTTTATTTATTCTATTTTTGCCTGGTGGTGCAGTGGTTAGAATGAAGTATTGCAAGCAAACTGTATTGCAGGCAAACTCTGCCCACAACCCGGAGTTCGATCCTGACGGGGTTCAAGTTGAGTCAGCCTTCCATCCTTTCAAGATTGGTAAAATGAGGGCCCAGATTATTGGAGGCAATATGCTGACATTGTAAACTGCCCAGAGAATGCTATTAAGTACCATGGGGGTGGTATATAAATCAAACCATTATTGTTATATGCCAGAAAGTGTTGAGCTGGCTTTGAATACTAGCATCTTGACTCTGTGTATGCCTCTGTGTGTTTCTCTAATTGTGTGTATCTCTGTATGTCTATATGCCTGCAACATTTCTGGTTGTAAACTATCTTAAGCTGGACCTGCTGATACTGATATATTTCCAGAATAAATTCCATCTTTTTTGAAATAAAAAAATGTGCCTCCCTTGTGGTCCTTTCTGGCCTTTGACTGTGGTTGTCTGGTTCTGGATTTACACTGAGAAATGAATTGGCCATTCAGAAAGAATAGAATAGAATAGAATAGAATAGAATAGAATAGAATAGAATAGAATAGAATAGAATAGAATAGAATAGAATAGAATAGAATAGAATAGAATAGAATAGAATAGCTGGAAGGGACCTTGGAGGTCTTCTAGTCCAGTCCCTTGCTCAAACAGGAGAACCTATACCATTTCAGACAAGTGACTGTCTAATCTCTTCTTTAAAATCTCCAGTGATGGAGCACCCATGATTTCTGAAGGCAAGCTGTTCCACTGGTTAATTGTCCTCTCTGTTAGGAAGTTTCTCCTTCATTCCAGGTTGCTTCTCTCTTTGGTCAGTTTCCAACCATTGTTTCTTGTCCTGCCCTCTGATGCTTTGGAGAATAATTTGACGCCATCTTCTTTGTGGCAGAATCGGGAAATTCCTCCTTATTTCCAGGTTGAATCTCTCTCTGATGAGCTTCCAGTCATTAAAATTTATATGAATTCTTCTTAAAGTGTGGTATTCTGAACCAAACATAAAACTTGAGATGGGCTAACCAATGCTCAGCGAAGTTGAACTATTACTTCTTATCATTTAGAAATACAGTTTTGTTGATCCAGCCTAAAATTGCATCGGCTTTTTTCCCTCCCAACCACATTATATATTCAAGTAGCAATGAACTACAGTATTATTCCAAGACGTTTTTCACATATCATTATCAAACTAGATATTCTCCATCCTCTATCTATCTATCTATCTATCTATCTATCTATCTATCTATCTATCATCGATCATCTATTAATCACCTATCTATAGCTATCTATCTATCCGTCTATATTTATCATCTATCTATCATCATCCATATCTATCATCTATCTATCTATCTATCTATCTATCTATCTATCTATCTATCTATCATCTATCTAAAGCTATCTCTCCCTCTATATCTATCATCTATCATCATCCATATCTATCTATCTCTATCATCGATCATCTATCAATCATCTATCTATAGCTATCTATCTCTCCCTCTATATCTATCATCTATCTATCTATCTATCTATCTATCTATCTATCTATCTATCTATCTATCTATCTCTATCATCGATCATCTATCAATCTATCATCCATATCTATCTATCTATCTATCTATCTATCTATCTATCTATCTATCTATCTATCTATCATCTATCTATCATCTATCTATCTATCTATCTATCTATCTATCTATCTCTATCATCGATCATCTATCAATCATCTATCTATAGCTATCTATCTCTCCCTCTATATCTATCATCTATCATCCATATCTATCAATCATCTATCTATAGCTATCTATCTCTCCCTCTATATCTATCATCTATCATCCATATCTATCTATCTATCTATCTATCTATCTATCTATCTATCTATCTATCTATCTATCTATCTCTATCATCGATCATCTATCGATCATCTATCTATAGCTATCTATCTCTCCCTCTATATCTATCATCTATCATCCATATCTATCTATCTATCTATCTATCTATCTATCTATCTATCTATCTATCTCTATCATCGATCATCTATCGATCATCTATCTATAGCTATCTATCTCTCCCTCTATATCTATCATCTATCTATCATCCATATCTATCTATCTATCTATCTATCTATCTATCTATCTATCTATCTATCTATCTATCTATCTATCTATCATCTACTGTATATGGCCATTTTTGAAAGAAAAAGGAGTTTCTAGGTCACAGTTATGAACTGAATAAAGTTCCCACTTCATGTTTCTTTCCCCTCCTCCTCTTCCTCCACAACTACTTTTTCCCCATTCAGCTGAAACGGATGCGGTGGTCAAATAAACCTAGCAAGAAGAGACCCTTTCCTGGTAATGGTATCAGTCATTCTGACATTTTAGAAGTAGGTGCGGAAACCCTTACTGAGCTTTTATCTTTAACACAGATCAGAGAAATGGGATGATAAACAAATTTGCTGCAGCTCTAGGTAGGACATCCAGAGATGCCCTAATTTTTAACATCGGAAATGTATTTTATTTCATTTGATGAATGAATATCCCACCTTCCTCCAGAGAGTTCAAGACCATAGATACGCCCATAGAACAGAATGACCTCCTTCCTCCTCCACAAGAGGAACTAGGAGAGGTCAACAGAGTGTGTGCATTGCATGGGCCAAAGTCCCCCAGGGACTTTCTGTAGATGAGGTCTTGGGTTGTACCACTCCTAGATTCAGCACTTTCACCACTACTGTATTCTGGCTCTTGCACAGAGAGAGAAGAACTGGCTGAGTCCTCCAGTGGCCAAGCAAGGACCAGATCTCAGGTTTCTGTACTTCTAGCCCTACATTTTATTTATTTATTTTATTTTATTTTATTTTATTAGATTTATATACCGCCCTTTCCCGAAGGACTCAGGGCGGTTTACAGGGTATTTTAAAATCAAACCAATACAAAATACAAAAGTTAAAAAACAATTTAAAAAGATTAAATTATCCCTAAAAATAAAAACCCCAGTTAAAAATTCTCAGCCTGGGCTGGAGAGTTCAAAGAGCCAGGTCTTCAGGTCCTGGTGGAATGAACGAAGGTCAGGGGCAGTCCTAAGCTCCATGGGCAGCTGGTTCCAGAGGGCAGGCACACCCACAGAGAAGGCCCTCTCCCTGGGTGTTATCCGCCGGCAATCTTTTACCGGCGGCACCCTGAGAAGACCCTCCCTTTGAGAGCGCACTGGACGAAGGGAACTTGATGCTGGCAGCAGGTGTTCCCTCAAATAACCCGGACCCAAGCCATTCAGGGCTTTATAGGTCATCACCAGCACCTTGAATCTCACCCGGAGGGCAACCGGAAACCAATGCAGTTCGCGGAGTAGAGGTGTTACATGGGAGTATCGGGAAACCCCCATCACAATTCGTGCAGCCGCATTCTGCACCAGTTGAAGCCTCCGAGTGGTCCTCAAGGGCAGCCCCATGTAGAGAGCGTTGCAGTAGTCTAAACGGGAGGTCACGAGCGCATGAGTGACTGTGCGTAGGGCATCTCGGTCCAGGTAGGGTCGCAACTGGCGAACCAGGCGAACCTGGGCAAAAGCCCCCCTGGTCACGGTGTTGTGACTCAGGGCCAGCCTGTGGTTTCGGCAGCCGGCTCAGATGTGTCGGAGGACTCAGATGAGGGGGAGGAGGACCGTGTGGGAGACGAACCGGTTGATGATGGCGTGGAGGCTTGGCAGAGTTCCCAGCCGGGGCCCTCTTCTCAGCTGCGTGAGCCCGATAGTGCGGAAGATGATGACCCACAGCTGGCCCTGTTCAAGGACGCCCGACGCAGGAGGCAGTCGAGCAGGAACAAACAAAGAAAGAATGTGGGACTCCTCGGGAGGAGGCACAGGGAGACCACGCCCTGAGCTCTCTATAAAAGGAGTGTTTGGGGAGGGGCTGGTTGCTGAAAGCAACTTTTCCGCTTGAGAAGACAAGCTCTAGTGTTTTTGTTAACTGCGTAATTAAATCTTGGCAGAAGCCTTTTAGCCTTGGACGCTCTCCAGTCTCTTCTTTTGAATAGGGGTTTGCTAGAAGAGGGCTGGTTCAGAACACACGGCTCCTATATGGTCTTCAAAATTGAGCCGTGAATCCAGGAGGACGCCCAAGTTGCTAGACCCCAATGTCTCACACAGTTCAGACAGGTTCAGTGGCTGCATAGCAGTAAAACTCTTTTGCTCTGCTGGGATAGCTGCTACCCCCGGTGTGTTGGGCTTCAACTCCCATAATCTCATAGGCCTTTAAAATCTGAAGTTCAGCATATCGGATGGATATTAGGTTGGGGCAGAAGAAGACTGCTGTAGAGGATACCTAATCTTGTCCACCAAGCTTAAGCATGGTCTAGAGCAGTCTTCCCCTGCCCCTTCCACCATGCTGTCTGCTCTCTAGGGTGCCATCTAGGTCAGGGGTCCTCAACTTTGGCAACTTTAAGACTTCTGGACTTCAGCTCCTAGAATTCCTCAGCCAGCAATGCTGGCTGAGGAATTCTGGGAGTTGAAGTCCACAAGTCTTAAAGTTGCCAAGGTTGGAGACCCCTGATCTAGGTCCATTGGGGAACGAACCCATTCCATGCCAGATTTATTTATTTTTTTATTTGGATTTATATACCGCCCTTTCCCAAAGGACTCAGGGCAGTTTACAGGGTACTTAAAACAGTGATACAGAAATTAAAAACAATTAAATTTAATCCCTGAGAATAAAACCCCAATTAAAACTAAAAACTCTCAGCCTGGGCCGGGGAGCTCGAAGAGCCAGGTCTTCATGTCCCGGCGAAATGAACGAAGGTCGGGGGGGCAGTCCTAAGCTCCACGGGCAGCTGGTTCCAGAGGGCAGGTGCACCCACAGAGAAGGCCCTCCCCCTGGGTGTTACCCACCGGCAATCTTTAACCGGCGGCACCCTGAGAAGGCCCTCCCTGTGAGAGTGCATTGGATGAAGGGAACTTGATGCCGGTAGCAGATGTTCCCTCAGATATCCCGGACCCAAGCCATTAAGGGCTTTATAGGTCATCACCAGCACCTTGAATCTCACCCTTGAATCTCACCCGAAGGGCAACTGGAAGCCAATGAAGTTGAAAGCAATAGAGAATTTGAAATTAGGGACTGTTCTTTTGCTTAGTTCCACGAATGGGGAATATCCATATCAATATCCATCCAGCCAACAGTCTTGCCTATTGTCTATGGAGATTTTCACTCATCTAGGTCATGGTTGTCCCAAAGATGCTTTTTCACGAGGCAACTGGACTCTCTTGTTTTAATTTGAAGAGGTTTCGCTTCTCGTCCAAGAAGCTTCTTCAGCTCAGAGCTGAAAAAGCTTCTTGGACGAGAAGCGAAACCTCTTCAGATTAAAACAAGAGAGTCCAGTTGCCTCGTGAAAAAGCACCTTTGGGACAGTCTTGCCTATTGGATTAAGCACTCCATGTTCTAAGGAAGGTCCTAAGACAGAGCAGAACGGAAGAGATAGGGAATGACGGGAGTTCTAATACAAGACCTCCGGGGGGGAACTAAATTAGAGAAGACCTTGGAATAGGGATAATAATACACATTCTGAAACCAAACACCAAAGGGCGAAAGTTGAGCTTCTCCATTTCAGTATTGTATGCAGACATTGATCAGAGATTCATTTCCAATTTTCACCTTTCAGTTTTGGGGAAAAATCACTGGGTAGAATTGTCTTCCATGCTCAAGGTTCAGAGGATTCTGGCTTATGGCGCTCCTCCAGAATCATGTAGGCTGGCCTTCATGTCTTGACAGAGTCTACTTCTCTTTTGAAACAAATAGAAACCCTTTGCACTATGATATGCCCTGTTCACCACCCTGAGTCCCTCGGGAGAAGGGCGGTATAAAAATTTAATAAAACCTAAACCTAAACCTAAACCTGGGAATCCACGGCTGTGAATCGCCATTATATTTTTACCTATAATCCCCATGGCATTAGCCTGATCCATTATGGGAGGTTAAATCAGCAGCCCCAGTTTAAACCCACAGGACTGATTACATTATTTTATCTGGTGCCACCCACTGGTGCCCAGTACAGGTAATCCTCAACTTACAACTATTCATTTAGTGACTGAAGTAACCTAGAACTAAGGAGAAACTTCCTGACAGTTAGAACAATTAATCAGTGGAACAACCTGCCTCCAGAAGCTAGGAATGCTCCAACACTGGAAGTTTTTAAGAAGAGACTGGACAGCCATTTGTCTGAAATGGTATAGGGTTTCTTGCCTGAGCAAGGGGTTGGACTAGATGACCTCCAAGGTCCCTTCCAACTTCATTATTATTATTAAATAGCCATCAAGGCTAAATAAGTTACTAAAGGAGCTGAAAAAAGTGACGTAGGACCATTTTTACACTTAGGACTGTTGCAGCATCCCCATGGACAGTTGATCACAATCCAGACTCTTGACAACTGACTCACAGTTATGACGGTTGCAGTGTCCCTGGGGTCATGTGATCCCCCTTTGTGATCCTCTGACATGCAAAAACAAATGGGGGAAGCCAGATTCAGTCAACAACCGTGTCACCAACTTAACAACTACACTGATTCGCTTAGCAACGGTGGCAAGGAAGGTCGTAAAATGGGGCAAAACCCACTTAGCCAATGTCTTGCTTAGCAACATAAAGTTTAAGGCTCAGCTGGGGTCGTAAGCTGAGGAGTACCTGTAAGCCAGCCAGATCTCAGTCTGTACTTTAACCTGGAATTCTAATATCTGCATAGATGGAGTGTGGGCAACGAATATATGTAGAGCAAGAGAAACTGTTGCACTGCATGTATTTTTGTTACTTGCAAGTCAGATGTAAAAACCTTGACCTAGTTCTGAGGTGGAAGGATGTAAGGCAGAATGCAAGAGCGGAAAGCCGATGAATGGGTTTTGGGGCTTTAAGAGCTCTGACAAAGGATGAGAATGCAATATATTTGTCTGTAATTTAATGGGTTTCCCTCTAGAAGGTTTAGAGGTGCAAACGTGATCCTGAGCACACTTTAGAAGATGAGCCCAGAAATCCCACTCCTTGGATCCACATGGAAATAAATGAAAAAAGATCCCCGGCTGTCTTCTCAGCTTACGACAGTCATTTAGAGAGAGAACTGCCTCTCAACCTGCCATTGTTGTGGTTAACACATTGGGCTAGAGGCATGCAATACAAGCACATCTGTGAAACCGGGGGTTGATTAAATTCCATGCAAGGGAAGGACGGATTTATGAGACGCAATTGACTAGGCCTCCAGTTCTGGAAACAGAAACCAAGTGTGAAATGCCAATCATCTCCGTTTCCTTCCAATGCCCAATTGGTGACGCATTGGGCACTCTGTGGAACAAACCCAGATATCTGGCACAGTTGGGTTTTCACATGTAGACATCTCGTCGTGGCATGGTCATGAAGACCAATAATTTGATCTTGAAGAAGTAGATTCCTCCGGGATGTGAGCATTGCCCCTTATAGAAATGGACTCTTGTCTCTCCCGCATGAAGTGGTCTGGGAGGAAAGTGAGAGTTAGATCTAGAGTGAAGTCAAATCTCATTGCCAGAGAGAGTCATCCAGCGGCCTTGGGCCATCAAGGCACTTGTACTGGATTACTGGAGAAAGTAGTGAAGAAACAGTTACAGAGGGCTCTGAAAGAGATGGAGCTATGGGTGGTCCATCACTGGTTTTTTTCCCCAAAAATAGACTGGACAACCATTTGACTCGAATGGTTACAATGTTTCCTGCCTTGAGGATCTCCAAGGTCCCTTGGATTCTATGGATTATCTGGACCTTTGGTGGTCAGAAAGCAGACAAGGATCCAAGAACAAAACCATGATGGTTGCTCTAACTCAGGGGTAGGCAACCTTGGCTCTTTTATGACTCGTGGACTTCAACTCTCAGAATTCTTGGGCCAGCATGGCTCAGCTTGGAAACCTCTCCTTTTCTGCTCGGCATGGCTGGCTCAGGAATTCTGGGAGTTGAAGTCCATGAGTCATAAAAGAGCCAAGATTGCCTACCCCTGCTCTAACTGATGAGTTCTGGTGAGGCATAAAGGGCAAGACAGTAACCATCTTTCTCTTGCTAGACCTCTAAGCCAGTATTTCTCAACCTCAGCAATTTAAGATGTGTGGACTTCGACTCCTAGAATCCCCCCTTGCTACAAAAGTAAAGCCTGCCTTCCCAACTCAGGTGGAGAGCGAGCCTCTGTTGAAGGTCTCCTATCAGAAGTGTGAATAGAGGAAGCACGGAGGACGACGTTTTCAGAGGCTGTTCCTCTCTTTTGGAACAACCTGGTTCCTGAAACAAGAAAGATCAAATTAATCCCAAAGAAATACATATTTTTTAGTTCTGGATACACTTCCCCAGAAGTGGGCACAACTTGCGGGTCATCTGAGTCTCGCAACTCCTGCTAAAAGTAGTTCAGTATGAAGTGACTAGAATGAAATATTGCAGGCTGACTCTGACCCTGCCCATAGCTATGAGTTTGATTCTGATCAGCTCAAGGTTGACTCAGCCTTCCATCTTTCCGAGGTCAGTAAAACGAGGACCCATATTGTTGGGGCAATATGCTGACATCATAAACTGCTTAGAGAGGGCTGCAAAGCACTGAAGTGGTATATAAGTCTACTGTAAATCCTATTGCTATTTCCTGGCTCTAGGTGCCCTGCACTTAGTCACTCATACCCTGGACATCTTGTGCTTGGACTACTGTAATGCACTCTACATGGGGCTACCCTTGAAGAGCATTTGGAAGCTACAGTTGGCACAAATTGCAGCAACACCAACAGTTACAAGGGCCCCTAAAGTGATCCATGCAATGCCACTGTTGTGTGAACTGCACTGGTTACCAATTTGCTTCCAGGTCCAATTCAAAGTATTGGACCTGGAATACTTTATCGTATGGGTCCAGCCTTCCTGAAAAACCATCTCACCCCAGTGGGATTGGCCTGCCCCATTCACGCTGACAGAAGGGGCGTACTGTGGACCCTGTCAGTCAAGGAATTTTGGCTGGCGGGATCCAGGCGAAGAGCCTTTTCTGCCATGGCTCCTGTCTTCTCTTTTGGAACAACCTGGTCCCTGAAGCAAAAGGAGTCAAATCAATTCCAAGGAAAGGCATAATCTTTAGTTCTGAATAGGGTTGCATGTGTCCCTCGAGGTGAGATCAGCCCCCCACCATCTTGGCCTTCCGAAAGGGCCTGAAAACTGGTGACAGCATCCTATTCTGGAGGTTGCTAGTAGATTAGGACAGAGATCCCCAACCTTTTGGTCACCAGGGACCGGTTCCGTGGAGAGAGGTTTTTCCGTGGACGGGAGAGTACATGGTTTTATGTGCTGCCTGCATCCCACAGATGGGGCTTTGCTTGTTTGTGCGGACCGGTTGCTGGCATGCTGTGGCCCGGTACCAGTCCTGTTGTGATTCAGGGTCAGCCTGTGGGTTCGGCAGTTGGGTCGGACGACTCAGAGGAGGAGGAGGGGGGTGTTGAAGACCTTGCTGAGGGGGTTGAAGATCTTGCTGATGAGAGCCCTCAGCCAGGCCCCTCCCACTTGGTCACCACGGAGACCCAGCTGTGTGAGCCTGACAGCGTGGATGAAGATGACCCACAGCTGGCCCTGTTCAAGGACGCCCGACGCAGGAGGCAGTCAATTAGGAGTAAACAGAGGAAGGCAATGGGGCTTCTCGGAAGGAGGCAGAGAGAAGCCACGCCCTGAACTCTATATAAGAGGAATGTGTGGGGAGGGCTGGTTTGCTGAAGGCAACCGCTTGGATAGTTCGTGTTTCTTAAAGCTCCTGTTTCTTGGTTCGTGTCTTGTTTGTTTTTGTAGCTATAAATTTGGCAGCCGTAATTCCAGCCTCTTGCCGTTTGTAAAGGGGTTGTCCCTGCTTTTTCTGCAGGGCCGGTAGCAGGCTGGTACAGAACAGGTCCACAGACTGGGGGTTGGAGACCCCTGGATTAGGAGATCCCATCTCCACCCTATTTATGCATTGGTCCTTTTCTATCCAGTTTGTTCTAATTGTAATGTCTTAAGTCTTAATGCCCAGTGCTTTGTGTTTTTAATCTTCTAATTGTTTTACACTGCTGTTTACTGCATGACATCACAAGCCACCCAGAAATACTTGATAGTGAGATGGGTGGCATATGAACTTAATAAAAATAAAATAAAATAAGTAACAGACCTAGAAAGGCACTGTCCCATTCATCAGCTTCAGAACAGCAGTGGAGGCTTGAGGTAAAGGAAGATGGAACCACTGAATCAGCAAAGTTGGTTAGAAAGTCATATCTTGATTATTTCCCCAAAACGATCTATTTCTGGAGTGAAAAGGATAGCCGCTGAAATAGATGTGGGGTGGAGCAAAACCATTTTGCATTTGTGTGCCCTTTCCCTTCCCACGCTATTTTCCTTGTTACGTGTTGATTTAATATATTTTCTAATCCAACTTTTCCCAAATTGGGCTCCTTCAGATGGAGGGCCCCTTCACATCTCCCGTTCATGTCGTGTTGCCTCATCATCTAGATTTCAAGATGACTAACTCTGGGGAAAACGGAAATTAATTTCCACGCAAAGTTGCTGATCTGTAATTTATTATATGTGGTTGATTGACTGATTTACTTAATCCTTTTTTTCACTCCGTGTATTCGCTCCCTTTCTGTTCAGCTTGAAAACTCAAGATTGTGTAAAGCAAAAAGACATAAATAGAAATATAACAAACAAAACAAATGACTTAAATCTCTTGGATTAAAGAGAAACCAAATTTCGTTATTACCATATGCAATATAACTCAGACACTTCCTTAAGCAATGGGTTAAACAGAGGTTAAACTTTTGTTTCAGCTACAATATACTGTATCAATTATGTCAGTCTTAAAAAGTAGACCAGGAAATCAGATTCACAGGATGACTAGAATTACTTTTATAGAAATTGGCTACAGCAGAATGGTGTTATCATCTGATTGTTATGATCTGGGAGATCTCGGAGTCCTAGTAGACAATCACTTCAATATGAGCCAGCCGTGTGCTGCAGCTGCCAAAAAAGCCAACACAGTGCTAGGCTGCATTAATAGAGGGATAGAATCAAAATCACATGAAGTGTTAATACCAGTTTATAAGGCCTTGGTAAGGCCAACTGGGAATACTACATCCTGTTTTGGTCATCACGATGTAAAAAAGATGTCGAGACTCTAGAAGAGAAGAGCAACAAAGATGATTAGGGGAATGGAGGCTAAAACATATAAAGAACAGTTGCTGGAATTGGGAATGTCTAGTCTAATGCAGAGAAGGATGAGGGGTGACTTGATAGCAGTGTTCCAATATTTGAGGGGCTGCTACAAAGAAGAGGGGGAGCAAACTATTCTCCAAAGCACCTGAAGGCAGGACAAGAAGCAACGGATGGAAACTAATCAAGGAGAGAAGCAACCTAGAACTAAGGAGAAATTTCCTGCCAGAACAATTAACCAGTGGAACAACCTGCCTCCAGAAGTGGTGAATGCTCCAACACTGGAAGTTTTTAAGAAGAGACTGGACAGCCATTTGTCTGAAATGGTATAGGGCAGGGGTAGGCAACCTCGGCTCTTTTATGACTCATGGACTTCAACTCCCAGAATTCCTGAGCCAGCCATGCTCAGGAATTCTGGGAGTTGAAGTCCATGAGTCATAAAAGAGCCGAGGTTGCCTACCCGTGGTATAGGGTTTCCTGACTGAGCAGGAGGTTGGACTAAAACAGAGCTCCCCAGCCTGGAGGGAAAGGGAGGAGCAGGGAAATGTGTGTGTGTGTGTGTGCATGCGCAAATGGGCTGGTAGCGCCTGTGTGATGCAGACCACAGGTTGGAGACCCTGGACTAGGAGACCTCCAATGTCCCTTCCAACTCTGTTTTTCTGATTATCCTATACTTCTCCCCTCCTTCCTATACTCCTCTGAATTAGGCAATTTCCCAGGCTGCTTCTGAATGTTACCTCACTTCTCAGAGATTAAAAATGTTTCAGCTCCCCTTTGTCCAGGTAAAGGTTCTTGGATATTTCCTCAAGGTCAAGCTCTCCATAATTATTAGCTCATTAATAGTGCCACTATATGAAGGTAGTTCTCACTCTCTACATCCTCCACAATTAGCTGTAATTTTTATCTGATTTGTTGCTATTATCATGCTAAGGTTTTTCAAACTGGGTTCTTCCGTAGGTGGCTTTGTGAGAACTATTTTATTAATATAACTGCTGAAAATGTGGAAGATCTGCAAGAAAAGACGGTTTCAGGAGGAGAGCAAAGTTTCATTTCCTTATTACAAGAGGAAGCAGAGCTACAGAAGCATCAATGTTATTGCTGCTCTTGTTGAAGCTATCCACAAGTTTGCTGATACGGAGAAAAGGGCAAATAGCAAGACTTCTGCATTCAGCTCACCCACAGCTTCACATTTGGCGTGGAAGGAACTGAATATATATGAATGTGTTTTTTTTCCATTCATTGGTTTTATGGGACCTTCTCTACTTGAGAACGTCGTTGTTGTTGTTAGTTGCGAAGTTGTGTCCAACTCATCGCAACCCCATGGACAACGTTCCTCCAGGCCTTCCTGTCCTCTACCATCTTCTGGAGCCCATTTAAGCTCACGCCTCCTGCTTCAGTGACTCCATCCAGCCACCTCATTCTCTGTCATCCCCTTCTTCTCTTGCCCTCAACCATTCCCAGCATTTGGCTCTTCTCCAGTGAGTCCTTCCTTCTCATTAGGTGGCCAAAGTATTTGAGTTTCAACTTCAGGATCTGGCCTTCTAAAGAGCAGTCAGGGTTGATTTCCTCTAGGACTGACCGGTTTGATCGCCTTGCAGTCTAAGGGACTCGCAGGAGTCTTCTCCGGCACCAGAGTTCAAAGGCTTCAATTCTTTGGCGCTCAGCCTTTCTTATGGTCCAACTTTCACAGCCATACATTGCAACTGGGAAGACCATAGCCTTGACTATACGCACTTTTGTTGGCAGGGTGATGTGTCTGCTTTTTAGTGTGCTATCTAGATTTGCCATGGCTTTCCTCCCCAGAAGCAAGCGTCTTTTAATTTCTTGCCTGCAGTCCCCGTCTGCAGTGATCTTGGAGCCCAGGAAAATAAAATCTGTCACTACCTCCATTTCTTCCCCATCTATTTGCCAGGAATTGAGTGGGCCGGATGTCATGATCTTGGTTTTCTTAATGTTAAGTTTCAATTGGGAACTTCAGCAGTGACCAAAAGAGTACACGATATGTTAAACTCATTGAGTTTGAAGAGGCCATCATGTTCATGATCCTCATTATTTAATAGCCTCAGCTTTCTGCTGATCATGCAACTGGACAATAGTAGTTAGTTTGGATTCATTCAATAAAATTGACTATTTCATCACCCTACCACTTGGCATAGAACTGGTAAGAGATACTGTAAGTCAGGAGTGTCAAACTCAATTTCATTGAGGGCCGCATCAGCATTGCGGTTGCCCTCAGGGGGCTGGGTGGGTGTGGCCTGGGTGGGCATGGCCTACTGGGTGGGCGTGGCTAGAGTGCGTATGGCCTACTGGGTGGGCGTGGCCAGCTCTACATCGTTCGCATCAAGGGTGCCTATGGGGGCCTGGGCAGGAGTGGGACAGATCTGAGGGTCTCTGGCAGAAGGAGGGTCTCTGGGCCAGGGCCAAGGCAGTGGGGGCCGTTCTCTCACTCTTTCCAGGATGGCTTTGCGGGCCACATGAAACCACTTCGCGGGCCGGATCCGGCCCCCAGGGCCTTGTGTTTGACATGTCTGCTGTAAGTTGTCTAAAACTAAAACCATGGTTGATTAAAATGATGACAACACAGATGGGAAGGCCACAACAGGAATTTTGGCCTGCCTTTCTACTACAGCTCATTCACAAAGCAACTAGTAAAATTTAAATTTGACATTCTGTTTATTTGCAGAGATCTTATTATACTGCTGTTGTGAATTGTTAGCTACCCAGAAGTCATGTGTAAGAAGGATGGCTGAATAAAATATCTGGGAGTTGGGCAGTGTATAAATTTAATACATCATTACTACTATTACTACTATTATTACTATTTTCAAACATGTCTGATTCTTGGAGACTTTTTTGGCAAGTCTCAGAGGTTTTCTCGGCAAGTTTTCTCACAAGCGTTTTGCCATTACCTCCTTCCTAGGTCTGAGGGAAAGTGACTGGCCCAAGGTCACTAAGGCACAACTGCAACTCAATATGTCCTGTTTTTAGCCTGGTGCTTTACCCACTACACCAAACTGACTTACATTATTAATTTATTTCACCATAAATAAATACCCTGTTCCAATCTCCACCCCAATGAGAGGAAGGCTGTAAAAAAATCAAGATGGCTGTCGCATCCACAGGATTGAAGCTCTCCTTCTTGAATATGCAGGTACCAAAGAGCAGGTCTTTGGTTGTGTGATTGCAACCACCATCCCTGCCTTTTTAAAAACCTTTCCTTGTGAATGCTTCTGACCTTGACCAACATAGTATCTTCAGTTGTCTCTGACTGTTGCACTGCCAATGAATTTGCTTCAACAGTACCAGTGCTGTACCACCACCCCCCAAGCCACTTTTTCTGCCCCCACCAACTCTCCCTTTAATTACATCACTGAAGTGGGGTGGCAGGCTTCCCCAAAATTGTGCTTCCTGGCCAGTTTCAAACCCGAAACACAAAACCATTAACATCGGCCTTAAAAATAGCCTTTCCAAAAGTTTTTAAAATTCCAGCCACCCTCTTAAAGCTCAATACAGCAACAGGAACCCGTGTATGAGGAGCGGAAAACTTAGGCCATGGTCACCGGAAGTGGCAAGGCCCCACCTTGCTGATGACATTATCTACCCTCTGGCTGTGACAAGATAGGGAAATTCATTGCTAAGTTCCCTCTCCATAACTCTCTACAAGAGACACGCTGAAAGATTTCGTATTGTTGCCATCATCCCCCAGTCAACATAGGCTGCATTAACAGAGGGATAGAATCAAGATCAAGTGAAGTACTAATACCACTTTACACTTTGGTAAGGCCACACCTGGAATACTGCATCCAGTTTTGGTCACCACGATGTAAAAAAGATGTCGAGACTCTAGAAAGGGTACAGAGAAGAGCAACAAAGATGATTGGGGGGCTGGAGGCCAAAACATATAGGGAACGGTTGCTGGAATTGGGTATGTCTAGTTTAATGAAGAGAAGGGTGAGGGGTGACATGATAGCAGTGTTCCAATATCTCAGGGGTTGCCACAAAGAAGAGGGAGTCAAGCTATTCTCCAAAGCACCTGAAAGCAGGACAAGAAGCAACGGATGGAAACTAATCAAGGAGAGAAGCAACCTAGAACTAAGGAGAAACTTCCTGATAATTAGAACAATTAACCAGTGGAACAACCTGCCTCCAGAAGTGGTGAATGCTCCAACACTGGAAGTTTTTAAGAAGAGACTGGCCAGCCATTTGCCTGAAATGGTATAAGGTTTCCTGCCTTAGCAGGGGGTTGGACTAGATGACCTCCAAGGTCCCTTCCAACTACTACTTCTTCTTCTTCTTCTTCTTCTTCTTCTTCTTCTTCTTCTTCTTCTTCTTCTTCTTCTTATTATTATTATTATTATTATTATTATTATTATTATTATTATTATTATTATTATTATTATTATTATTATTATTATTATTATTACATGCGTGCTAAAAATAAAGCCAAATCAATGTTACAAGGGTCACAAGGAAACGGTAACTTCTTATGTGTAGCAAGTTTGAAGATACGGGATCGGAAGGAATGGCATGAATTAGTTATCAATGAATAGAGAAAGTATAGGGGTAGTCCTTGACTTACGACCACAATTGAGCCCAAACTTTCCATTGCTGGGCAAGACAGTTGTTAAGTAAGATTTGCCAAACGGTTGTTAAGTGAATCATTCCGGTTAAGTCAGTAACACAGTTGTTAAGTGAATCTGACTTCCCCATTGACTTTGCTTGTCAGAAAGTCACAAAAGGTGATTAGACGACCCCAGGACACCGCAACCGTCATAAATACATGCCAGTTGCCAAGTGTCTGAATTTTGATCACGTGACCACGGGGATGCTGCAATGGTTGTAAGTGTGAAAAAATGGTCATAAGTCATCTTTTTCAGTGCCATTTTAACTTGGTCACTAAATGAATCATTGTAAATCGAGGACTACCTGTACAGAAGATGCCAAGTGTAAATAAATAACAATAGCCTTGCTTTGCAGGATGCTACAACGGGTTGATTTTAATCTGAATGAATGAATGCAAAATGAACATGGGTTTTTTTTTTCCAGTACAAGTAGTCCTCGACTAACTACCACAATTGAGCCCACAGTTTCTGTTGCTAAG